>NW_009915294.1:0-32950 GCF_000696875.1 Nestor notabilis | reverse complement strand
TCAGAAATATTTTTTTTAAGTGCACAGCTTGTTCATTTTGCTTTCCTTACTTCAGTTCAAGTACAGTGTCCTGGGTCACACCAGAAGCTTGTTTAAGATATGGGAGGTCATACCAAGGATTTAAGTACCATGTGAAAGAAGATTTCTCCTTCCTTCGCCCCAAAGTCACCATGTAAATTATGCTGCTTCATGAAAGCTGTCTTCCAGGCAAATTGACACACCATGGCATTTAATCTATTTCATGCCAGTTCAGACTTTTATTTGATACTAACCTGGATTCTGAACAAATAAACCATCTAGAATTGCTTTAGCAAACGAGATGAATAAGGTCTTAAAACCCAAAGAAAATGCAACCACCTGTATTTCATTTCATATGCTTCACTACTGATCAGACTGCTAATCTACATAATGTCCTATTGCAGTCAAATATTATAAGCTACACCAAAACACTGTTAAAGCTTTTCCGTTCCACTACATTATATAGCGACAAAGATAATTTTGAAATCAAAACCTTTACCTTCAATCCCAAGAACATTTTGTTTCTTGCTTTCTTCTGATACTTCAAACTTCTGTATGATGTCAAGACAATATTCTGGTGTCACATTATTCATCTGCACAAAAAACAACAGCATTGGTGTACTTACTTTAAATACCATATCACCAGCATGCCAAACCTCACTTTAGGCTTCTGGGTCCAGTTGAAAAAACATAAGATCAAGCATTAAGATCAGCCAAATATGAGTAAGACAGTCAGTAACACTACTGAAAAGAACTTTAAGATTTTTATTTCATTTTTGTCAGTGTTGCACAAGCTTCACGGCTTTTATCTTTGAGGAGAAAAATAGGAAAGGTAGCAATCACTTAAAACATGTGTCATTTTAATTTAAAGATTAAAATTAACTGTTAAGCACACTTAATAGCTGTAATGGGCAATACTGATGAAATGAGAACTATGAAGTTATATTCTTTAATATAATCTACTTAAACATGCAAAAATATTTGGTAGGGTTTGATTTCATTTTCATGCATTTTCCACTTCTGTGATTTCATTACTTCCAAGAGTGTTCACTATAATATACAGGCTGAGATAAATAATTAGATTCTGAAATGAAAACCAGCAGCTCTTCTGAAACAAATAAGAGTTTTGTCATCAGCTTCAAAGAGCCAGCAACTTAAGTCCTAACTGGCTAGGGGGTCGAAGTATCACCATATAAATATATTTCCTTTAATTTTAAAGGAAAGTAGCAGCTTCTGTTGCTCAGCTTCTCTCTTCTCACACCACCCTGAAGTTGTATAGAACCAAACTGAGAACTACAATTGGGTATATTTCATTTCCTCCACTAATAATATCACAGGATGACAATGAAAACACTAAAACCTTTGGCAGCTTATTTGTACCGTTATTCTGTTTTCTGCTTGTACTCAGCATCCTTTCTCAAAGTCAGCTCAAATGCCCTGACATGCAGAGCAGTCTGGAAGGAGAGGAACATGCAGTTCCTTCTCTCAGATAGTGTGTCATCTCTGTCAACATGACTGCCTCAGGTAAAGGCAGGAGTGAGGTCAGTCATCATGCAGATTACACAGTATTTATTGTTTAAATCTGAAAACAGTCCCTCTGTGAACTGTTCTTACTAATGGACTTCTCTTTCTGGTGGCAACACCAATTTCATTTACTCTGCTCTCTCTGTGGGCTTTGACAAATTTGTGCTTTCCATTATTTCCTGTAGCTCAGGATTCCCAGTAACAATATTCAGCTATATGGAAATCTAAAAGTATGTTGACTCTCTCAATCTGGTCTTCTCCAAGGGCCTCATCGTGCCAACTGCTTGGTTCCTCCTAAGAAATGTGGGTGCCATGGCTGACCATATTTCATAACAACTAAAAGGCTATGGCCTAAGTATGAAAAGTTAACAGAGGAGGGGAAAAACTAGACACGTCAGCATTAGAAGTGTAGTAACAGAAGGCAAGCATGTGAACACTTCAGCTTGAGTTGCCATATGAGCTGAAAAACATGGAGCTATTTTTTAGCCTTTCTTCCCTTCACCCTTCCGTCTGTTTTTCTCCTGCACAAGGAAAGCATGGCTTGGCCCATCTCCTTCTCCAAACATTTCTGTCTCCTAGCTAAGCCAACAATCATGAGAAGCCTGCAGGAATTACACAGGGTTATAGGAAAAAGAACAACTCAGGAGAAAAAACCCCAACAACTGATCATCCTAGCTCAAGTAGATGTTGCTGTTTGATTGTAAACAGTATTCATAGCAGGTCCTTCTTCAGCACGAGCTGGCTAGAATTAACTTTTCATTATCCTGCATGGCTCCTTAATGGCTGAGTGGCAGCATACTTGTGTGGTCTAGGAATGAAAATGTCTAATCTAGTCCAAAGCTGCATCTGCGAGGGGAAAGTCCACTGATTTGTACTTTTTAACTGGAGCTTTAGAGATGACGACATAGGCTACTCATTTAAATTTCATTAAGTTTTAAAGTATTCCACTAAAATTAATATAAAATAGCAATGATAGTTATCAATAACTGAATATTTAGATACATTATTGGAGATGTCCAATACCAATGTTTCCAAAATCTCTTGAATATATGGCTACTTTTTATATTTCTGGTTAAATGCTTTAATTTTGATGGAAATACATCCTTTAAAAGAGTATCAGCCTTTGAACAAACAGTAAGACTTTGTTTTTAACTAAATGAACTACCACTTGATTTTCCTAAAATAAGATCCTACAGAACTACAAAAAAGCAACATTATTGCTAATCTAGAAGAATTTGTAGAAGAATGAGAAAGAAGAGGGAAATCAGTTTTGATTTCACCAATCTGATTGGATGCAGGTCAGACAAACCTATTGCCAAAAGTCTAATGCTATCTGAAGCTGCAAAGCAGTGCAATGCCAGGTAATAGGAGAGGCCTCTTCTTCCAAAGGTCCACAAGCTAACGATGTGAATTGTTCTCATTTCCTATTCTTATAGGAAAGGAAGTGGGAGAAAGGAATGTAAAGCAGTAGAGAAGTTAGGAAAAAAAAGGAAGGAGAAGGTAGAAAAGCAGCACAATGCTAATAACAGGTATTCTGACAGGATGCCAACCCACCTGCATGTCAAAAGTACTGTAATGGTTTAGGCTTTAGTTGCTCAGTTATTTATTCCATAAGAAAAATCAAAATACAAATAATCAAAGCCATTCTTCCAATTTCAGTGCAAGATGTCAATGTAAGATGTCATGACATACTGAGTGACCACATGAATCAGTTATAATGATTATCCTTTTGTGTAAGTATGAGAGAGGGAGGAAGGCATCATCTTGCTTTCCAATCAAGAGTTCATGTTGCTGCAGTAAGGGATTTTTATTTTTTTTTGGAAAGCAGCAAGGATTGATCAGGAATGACAATCTGATTTCGTCTCCCTTACCTGATAGTCACAAGCTCTACAGTCTCTCCTGTTTTCAAAGTCCGTTTACCAATACTGATATTCTTACCAGTTCCCTATTCCTTTTGGGATACTGGTTCCTGACATCCTTCCACACACACCGTTTCAGATCATATCCTGACATACACAGACACGCCCTGGCATATACTATCTCATTATATCCCTCGAAAACGTCTCCCAAGAGTGGAGGTATAGTTATTTCAAAACATTCATTTTCTAAAAATGTACTTAATCCCCACTTCTCACCACTTTTTGTCACATTTCCACTATTCACCACATCCCTAGTTATTCCTCCGATACTGTGTAATTAATGTAGAGAACTAATAAGAGTAAAGTTACTCTCTCAAGAAGGCTTAACTCAAAATGCACTAGCCCATACTGAATAATTAAGGAAAAGCTTTACATAATTATATGTGCACATTCCGAGGGTGTAACTAACTGTTATAAAATTACTTCCTTTTTAGCTCAATTAAAACGAACAGGGGCATTCATTTTTGCCACTAGTTTCTTTTGGGCTGCATACAGCAGCCGTTTTAACCACAGAAGATTCTAGTTTAGTACCAAAATGATGCAGTAGTATTAACACTTCCACCTGGTTCCTGTCACTTGGAAGTACAACAGGGTGCATCATACAATATGAAGCACTTCCTTGGAGCATGCAGCGAATGCTGCTGTAGGCAAGATCTCAGCAGGCTGTCCTTATTCTCAGGACAGAGGAAAACTGTATTGCAAAGTAACTGATCCAAGTGGCAAATAGGCACATGGGAAAACTTCACCCTCAGAAAACGAAAACTAAATATTTCATGTTTGTAACACCAACTTTGTGACTGCATAAAACAATGAACACAAGCATCAAAAAGGTCTCCGGTATGACTGAAATAAAAGCACTTGATGTGCCATGAGTACAGCAGAAAGGCAGAGGGAAGAACAGGCAACAATCACACACCAACTGTCTGAACATTCTTTCCCTATACTTGGATATATTTATACGTACATATATATATGGGAGCCTAGTATTTCCATACCATACCTTTTGTTCCACCTTTAGAAACTGAGCAAGTTCTTCAACAGTAAGATGATCCTTTTTGTCACTGTAACTTAAGAGCAACAAGTAGAGATCTCGACGTAAGGACATCATCTTGTAAAACACTGAAAATTCTTCAAAATTTAGGGTTCCTTGGTTCTCATCTGTGTCTGCTTCCTAAGAGGTAAAGAAACTCAGATAAGCATGCTAAACACAGGTGAATTCAGGGAACAAAGCAGAACAGGTTTTACATACACAAACAGAAATCTAATAAATTCCAGTCTGCAAGATTCTGTTCAGACACAAATTCCAGTAGCAAAAAGAACTCCAAAATTATAATACCATCTATTGGATTTTTGGTAAAAACAGTTGCCACACTAAAGCTAACAGTGTCTTATGAAAGTCTCAATTCCATCCTTAGTTTTGAATTTGTTACCCCTGTTAAAAGGTTCACCCTGGGCTTTATTCTGATCTCTGTTACTCTCCTGTATGCCCTGCAGTTATCCTGGATTAAAATATAGCAAGGAACATAATAATTTCACCCGTGGCTTCCCCTAGCAACAGGGTCTTGCATTTTAAAACATTCAGGACAATATCAGAGTCTTAAACATACGGTAATTCAAACTGCAACACACTCAGCCCCCTGTCAGCACTCTGTAAAGGGGACAACTCTGAAGCAGCAATAAGACTCCACACCAGAACATGCCAAATAGCCCCAGTCTTGATGGCAGGTTTTGTTTATCCTCAGAGGTAGGAAGAGAAGAAAACAGTACTTAAAGCATGTTAATACAAGCTTTTTACTGTGAACATCTGCCTAAGAGGATTGCTTTGGATTTTCAAAACAAAGAATATATTCTGGAGAACTGCTGTCAAACATTATGTAGGTCTCCACAAAAAACAAACTTCATGGAAACTACAACTCTAGCCAAGTTTGAGGCTGTAAGCAGATAATGGAGACAAAATTAAATAAATGTTTAGAAGTATGCTATTGTTCCCATGAAAAATGCCCTTCATTCATAGCTGTATATAGTTTTTTCTTCTCTGTAGTTATAAACCCCCTTGCCATTCTCAAGTCATGTTCTGTTAAAAATTATGTGTTCTGTTCAGGTCAGAACACCTTCTGTGCAGAGCCCTTTTAACACTGACTTGGCTTTGAACCTATGGCCTTGCCTCTACAGTCATACACCAAATACAAGTTCTTCTCCAGATGGAGAACATCCTAATGCTGCTATCACTTCTTCCTTCTCAAGAATGCTCTTCCAATTGGGTGCCCAACCTCACTTCTACAGAAGAGGAACAGATGTAATGAACACATCTCTGACCTGGCTTGCTTTCCAAGGATCCAGTTCTACTTTCCCCTTCACATAAAATACTCCACTTAACTTTGAAGCACATCTTAAAACAGGAAACCATCTTTACTCTTAGTACATGCACGCAACTAAAGTAGCAGCCCCATACTCTACTCCCAGGCGCAGGATCTGGACTGCGCCATAGGCCCAGGCATCCCCGTGGATCACAGGTGCTCCTCCAGGCTGGGGGCTGTTTGCACCATGTCTGAACTGTAATGCCAAGCCACATAAACAGTACCACCTGGGCAGATTGAGTGTAAGAACAGGGCAGAGTAGTTAGATACAGGGGAAAGGATTTGTCCCACCATTATTCTGCTACACCCTTTATCCTGCATTAAGTCCTGGAAGTCCATAGAACTGCTATCACAAAGCACTGCTCGTGGGGTAAGACCTTTAGGATTCAGCCCTGAATGACTAACAGTAAATAAACCTTCAACACGCCTTTTCTACTCAACCTTAGTAACTTTAACCATGTCTGTGAGGTCTAGGACATTAACTCGGGTATAGGCTGGCAGCAACCACAGCAAAATAAAAATAAGTAAAGCATTTTATTTTTAACCAAAAGTTGCCTCTGATTATACAAAGGCCAATGGTTTCTAGAGCTCCCTAGCACTCACTCCTAGACAGTTTAACAGCGCAGACAGAACTACGTTATTTTTCCTCTCAGTACATGGCTTCACAACTCCCTCCCTCTCCTGCAGCAGTCAACAGTATGAGCAAAACCTGAGGATCTCAGGGACCTGCATTTCATTACACCTTGTGAGTTCTAATATCATCTGAGCTATAAACTCAGATCACAAAGTAAGCTGAGAAGAAAATAATTCCCAGCTATCTGGTATTGAATTGGATTTTAAAGCATTTCATATCTATTGCATATCTTAAATGATATTTATCATTTATGGGAACAAGTACAACCTGAATTCATTACCGCAACACAACGCCACCAGTTTCCACACATCTCACATCTTTGGGGAGTAACTTGAAAACTCCATAGATGTATCTCTAATGTGGATTTTAAGCCAGAAAAACAAATTACTTCTGATCATAGAAGATTCCTCAACTTTCCCATGTTTTATAGCAAACCAGCTTTTGGCTGCCACTGCTTCTGAAGAGTTAAGAAAAATTTATTTTGCTCTTCATTATGTCCTTGGCTTATCTTTTCTTTCCTAAAGTCAATACTAGGGCTGGTGGAAAATGGTAACTGCTTTCAGACAGAAGTAAAAAAGTTATTCTGGCTAAGTAAGAGGAAGCTTTTTTAAAAAAAAAAAACAACCAACCCTAATTACTTTCATAAAGCTAGTTTCTATTAAATATTTTTCCATAAAGGAAATGAAAAAATATTTCAATAGAAACAGAGTAACTTCACTGTCCATCAATGCCAGCATAGAACAATTCAGTTCAGAGATGAAAACAATCATGCATCTGAAAAAGTAATATTAATAAATTGTCTTCTGTGTGGTTCATATCATGAAAACAATGTTCTGATGCATCTTTGTCTACAAAAAGGTTAAGGATCAAAAAAAGTCTGTGAGGTGCTGGAAAGGACAGAGTTTTAAGCCCCAACTTGCAAATCCTATTCTGGATCTGTCCAGAGATAGACCATAACTGGCACTATCTTACCACAGCAAAACTGTGAAAGAATACCAACCTGAAACATCTGCCGGACCTTCCTGCGGGGCAGGTTAACATTTAGTTTATGCATCAGCTGGTGAATCTCTTCAATATTCAGCAGGCCATCTCCATTCTTGTCAGCCTCCTCAAAGGTTTGTTTGACCCAGCTACAAATTTGTCAAGGAAAAGTAGAAGAGTGCAATTTCCTCATGGCAAAGGGAGGCAGAGCAGTTAGGAGGTAAGGGACACGACTCAAATTCAGGAGAACAAGTCTCTGCCACAACTTTTCTGGGCAGGGAAATAATCCTCCTTAGCAGAGGACCTTAACATCGTCCAGGGATGAAAACATGAGCATTATTCAATCCAGTCTTCACAAACAAGTTTTCCTCAAGACAGCGCTTCCAGGCAAAACATTTGCATTAAGACTTCCCACAGCCTGCATTACTATTATCAGGGGTGCACTGTTAAATAAAGTTATTGATGGCAAAGATCTGGTGCTATCTACACACACTCATGCCAAACCAAAGCATTTTTACTACTGTGCACCCTGTGGTACAATCTGCTATTGCACCTCCCGCCTGAGGGAACTAAGACTGTTATATTTGACGGCTGGTGGTTTTGTGACACAGCTCAAAGGAATCGAGCTCAAAAGCCATCTGTATCAGGGATAACGTTAATCTAGAGTAAGAGGATAGAATAAGGAAGACTGTGAAACCAGCCCAAGCACATGATTATCGGCCTCTGGTTTCTGTAAGAACCTCATTAAAAATTAACCATTCTTGGTTTTCCATGCTCTCTCCTCCAAGACTGTCACACAGTTCTTTCACCTGTATCTATGTAACTCTTCCATCTCTGGACAAGTTCTTTGTCCACCACTTTATCTCCAATATCTCTGTCCTCACCTTGTGTCATACTTCCAGAGGGCATCAGAATTTTAAGTGGCACAGAGAAAACGGATAGCACCCATACATTTGCTTTTTCTCCCCTCACAAGTGCAAAATGGTACCAAATAAAGGCAACAGCTGTCAAATTCAGAAAACAAGAGACAATTCTTCACTCAGCATACAGCTCATTTTTAACATAACCTTTCTTGGGATGTTCTGCAGTTTTACATGGGTTTGAAGTGACACTCAACTAGCTTTTCTCTCCCTCTTCTCCCCTTCTCCCACCCCCACTACAGCTTCATTCAAAAGCTTAAAACTGGTACTGGTTTGGACTATAATTTACAGGGTCACAATACCAGGCCCTTCACACTCTCATTTCTGCTACTAGCTTCTCTGAGTTTTTAAATACTGCTGAGCTTGCTCCAACACCATCTTCCACTTCTCCCTCCATTCTGCTTGAATTTCTCTGCTTTCTAATCAGTACCTTTTACCCCCTCTTTGCACATATATCCCTTTGCAGCTTTTGCCAAGTTCTTATGCTAGCTGGAACTGCTACAGGGTCATTCTGTCTGCAGTCTCCCAGCTGCCCCTTTCGATACCAGAAACAAGACTTGAAGTGATGTTTCACCAGTAGAGAACATGCAGCTTGGAAAAGTTGTAGATAAATATAGCAAACTGAGTATGTGTGCAACAGAGCATGCAATATATCCCCTATCTTGTATCAGAATTAAACACTGGAAATATGAATTAAAAAAAACCTGATGTACATTCTCCAGAAGGAATATTTACAAGTGACCAGCGTAGATTTACATGTGGCAGAAGAGACAGGTTACAATTTTAATCAATATGGGCTTTGTTGTTTGTTGGTTCATTGTTTTGGGGTCTTTTTGGGGGGAGGTTTTGGTTTGAAGAGTGTTCTTTGTATTTAACATAGAATAAATCATAGAATGGTTTGGTTTGTAAGGGGCCTTAAAGATCATGCAGTTCTAACCCCTCTGCCACAAGCAGGGACATCTTCCACTAGACCAGGTTGCTCAAAGCTAGCTTAACGTACCCGTCAGCACTGTTGTGAAAACAAGCACATCAAGGAAATATTCGATGGACATGATCTTTACAAGAAGTTCATTTTGGTTGCTAGGTTGCAACAAACATTTAAGGAGCTTTAAAGATTTGTGCTCCTGACAGTCAATGGAGGCTGAGAGGCAGACACATACCTGACATACACTGACCAAGAGAAACAGAGATGGCAAGGAATTACTAGTCAGTTTACTTGAAGACTCCTAAAAGCATTGAGTTTCACCTGTGCAGAGGCTAATGAATTCAAGTTTTCAATTAGCAGTATCTTGAAAACAGTCTTCTAATGGACTTTGCAATTTGCAGAAGAAGAATGAAAACACAACTGGGCAAACAGAAGATGACAAAAATCCTGAAATCATGATGGGGTTAGTATTTACTGAGATAACTAGAAATGACTGTTTTGACTCTTCAACAAGAATTTCACTAACAAAATGCAAGACTATCCCCTGACTTCAATGCAGCTTAATCCAGTCCCTAAGGCACAGCTGATGTTTTACTGCACAGGTAAGTGCCCATGTCAAACCCATTACTTGAGCTTTCATCACAATCAATGCAAGGTTTTTGGTCACTTAATGGCAGGTGAAAGGATACCCTATGCTGAAGTCACTAAAAACCGAAAGAAAATACTGAATCAGAAGCTGGAGCTCAGGCTTATAAAAGGATACTGATCGTGTGTTCTCTGTCGCTTAGCAAGTGAGTCCTCATCACTTATTCCAGCCATCAAATATTTCAGTCCTGTGATCCAGGTGCGAGCTTCCTCTGGGTTAGATGTAATCAGATCCAGTGACTCCATGTGGTTGCCATGGTAAATGGTAAAGCAACAGCTCGGGTCAAAGTTCCCCTCTGCATGGCGGTGGAAGATTTCAGACTGCCGGCCTTCGGTGACTTTGTAAATGGAATCAATGACAACTGTTGGGAAAAGGGAAAACAAAAATTGAAATGTTTGGATATTCACCCAACCTCTTTCTGGTTTTAGCTATTTTGCATTATTCAGACAAGATGTCACTAAACATTTGTTACTATTACATCCCAAAGTGCTTTTTGATTTCTAGGTTTATCCTCGCTTTTTCCAAGCCACACGTACAGTGCAGCTGCCTTGAAGGAAGGCCAGTGCATGTACAAGCAGATTACAACAGAGCTCTGAGTGCTCCTTGCTACATCAGAGGACTGCAAGCTACTCAAAGCGGAGCACAAAGAGACAGATACCAAGTGTCTTCCACCAATGAGTGAAACACTCTGTAGCTCCAAAGGGACTGCTCCCATAACAGCTGTGCTCTCTAGAGCAGGAAGACAGGGATACCTTAGCATAGTGAAGGCTCCTAGTGCCATGCCACCTAACAGCTATGCTGTTCGACACAACAGCTCTTAGCCACCACTCGCTGGGCCAAAAGCACCAACTGTCACTGTCTGTAGCCTTCCCAATTGCTTGTTTTTAATCTCAAGCCTCCTTGACAGTCCTGTGAACTTCTAGTTGTTACTTTACTCAATAAACCACTAATTTCAATTTCCAATTTAAAACAGTGCAGCAGAAACATTTCAATAAGAAATAATGCTACACATTAAGATTTAATAATGTCTAAGAAAATTATCACAGTTAGGATTAAGAAACCTCAATCTAAACTTTTCTAGATTCTGTATTTAAACTTGTGGTGCATATATTTAAAATAGTTCTGCACAGTTATCTTCAGTTTGCTCATAATTCATATAGACCTATGAAAAATGTCAACATCAGACTGAACTACACTCCCTTCCTTTCATAATTCTTAACTTTTAGTAGGTGGTTAAACTCTACTCTTGGAAATCTTCACGTATCACATCACATTTGAAATAAGCATCAAAAAGCATTTATTTAATCAAGCCCTGTCTAGTTCACATTTTAATACTGAACTGCCCCAGAAATTAAAAGAAATATTAGAAGTTTACTTTTTGCTTTTTCGCTTTTTCTGGATGGTCTCCATCTAATGCAGGTCCTGTGCTCATCCAGGTAGAAGAGACGAACTAGCCCCTTGGTTCCACTCTTCAGTTTAACCATCTGAGTCCCAGATTGCATAACACTCATGCATCTTTCAACTGTGAAACAGACAGAATAAATTCAACTAAATGGCCATCTAATTCCACTAGTAAAATGACTTACTGGCTTTCTAACATATGCCAAGCATATCACATTTTCAACTTGCACCTTTAATGACAGAAACTAGTCACTGCTGTGTGAGACATACTATTTCTTCTTCACTGGCTTTTCCATACAGGGAAAAAAATAAATAAAATTTAAATTAATTTGTCAAAACACTTTCACAACAAAGGAGGCAAAGAAAACTTTACCATACATTGAAGCTCCTTTGGGTTTGGTAATCTTTCAGCCTGTACCTTGTGCTTTTGACACTGTTAGAATTGATAACAGATTTATAAATACTCAATCCCTCCTCCCTACCACACACATTTACACTCTCTCCATCCTGCTACTAAATTTTGAGCACATACTGTGGTGACTTCCTTTTATCCACCCATCCCATCCAGGATGATAGGGCTTTGTTTCTGTATATTTTGACTAAAATACACCCATCTCTTCCATTTCATCTCACATCTTCCCTCCTACAGTTTTCCAAACAGTAGGATCAAGATAACATTTCCACTTGATCCATGCTCTTAAATTACATTCTCCTATCCATTCACAGCCTCTCCTCACTTGATATCACTCCACATTCACCTCCCAGATGGTTTGTTTACACTCTGGCTGGCTCCCAAATGCTATCTGGGTCTGTCTTCTTATCACCCTTCTGCTTTTTGTCATTTCTCTCCAATACTCCCTTGGTATCACAACAAAGACCAATACACCCTCTCATTCCTCTCTGCCAGAACTAGGATTTATTTTCTGAGCTCTTGACACCTCTTTAGCTCCTACAGCAAGTGGCACAAGCAGCAGTGGTCTCAGCCCCAGCTGAAACCCAACAGTGCTCTCATACACCAAAACATGTTATGGTGGTTCTGCTCAGTTCACCTCCACAGCAGATGTGTGACCAGAGCATGTCTTCCAGCAGAGTCACACAACTCTGAAGCTATCAGTGAAGGAAAACAAGCCTGATGCTTCTTCTGAAGTGCCTCTGGGGCAGATGCAGTCAGAACAGCATCCCAAACATCAGTCAAATATGGGACAAAAAGCCATCATTGCTGGACCAACTTCCTCCACTCCCTCATACTAACAGAATCGGCAAGCCAAACTCCACATCAAATGAACTGCATCAGAAGCAGTTTTTGCCAAGTTGTTTTTCTCAGAGGAAAGCGAGGTTGAGAACCAAACTCTTCTGAAAGCATCAGATGCATGAGGGCAGTAAATTTTTCTTTTATATGTCCATAAATACATGGCCTTCCCTGAATGTACGTAATATATACCAAATGAAAAGGTGGCTTTGGAAGTTCTTTAATATGAGCCAGAAAAGTGCATAAATCAAGCCAGAAATAGATGTTATGCAGTATCCACATACTGACTGTGGCAGTTTTAACATGTATCTATCTGAAGATATGCAAAATACCAGGAAGACAAGCACAAGGGATGGAAAAGTCAGAACCCTAAAGAAGAAAGATTAACTGAAGCAAAACTAAATCTCTAAAACTTACTACAGATGTACATACATGCACACCTTCTCTTGGCAAACTGAGCTTTTCGTTTTGGAACTGCGTTTAGATCAAGTTTGCCTTGGATTCATGCTTAACAAACAATAATTGTCCTCTAGCACAGGAATAAGGTTCTCCATAAAAAAAAGTTGTACTAGTGTGTGTAGATGTGCAAATCTGTACTGCTACATTGGCCTAGCATACAAACTTCAGACACATTCTTATTTCACTATTACAATGATCAATACTATTAGAGCGATCAGTTGCAACAGTGTTTTATCTCAGGAAGAGGTTTAGCAACAAGCTATTCAACACAAAGTCTGCTTCTTTGCACCCAAGGCTATCAGATATTATTAAAAGTCTTACAAAAATAACTAACTCTCACATAAGCCTTTATTATTATCAGCTCAGTTATCATAGGATAAAAAAAACAACCAACAACAATCTGGCTTCACCAAGATGCTGAAGACAGATAACGCAAGGCAGAAGAAAGACGACTACATTACTGTAAGAAAAGCAGGAAAAGGGCCACACAGATAATTACAGCCAACAAAGCCATGGGGAGAAAAAAAAACCCAACCCAAAACCTCTTCACTGTTTCAATTGCCTAATAATTTCTACATCGCATTTGTAATCGTTATAGATGAATTTCACATAGACATTTTCAGATAGACTTCTGAATCAAAGCTACAGGGAAGAGATTTTAAAACACTTTTTTTCAGAGTGGAAGAAATCCAGTTCCTGCCAAATATCTCAACATTCTCCATTTCTCAGATGCCATCTGCAATAAGCCCACTGCTCAAGTAAGCACCATCTTTTCTGCTTGCACTTTTCCATCAGAAAATACCACCAGAATGAAAACATCTAAAGAAGAATAGTAAATATGTAAGAGTT
This sequence comes from Nestor notabilis, assembly GCF_000696875.1. NCBI lineage: Eukaryota > Metazoa > Chordata > Aves > Psittaciformes > Psittacidae > Nestor > Nestor notabilis. Next base: position 19,068 of record NW_009915294.1, on the reverse strand, counting down.
CACTGCATCATCCCTACCGTGTAGGTATTAATAACAGAAAGAATCCAATTCTACAGAACGGACTAGAGTAATGGAAATACCACATCATTCATAGGCCCATTTCATTTCAGATCTGCGAACCATTTACAAAATACACCATCCTCTCCTTTAAGCTATTTATAAAATATAAGTACACAAAGAAAAAAAAACTTCTTTTTCAAATCTATTCCTAATATGCTAATTTCAGTGTCTGGCCAGACATTCACAACAGAGAGACCACCACACATTAGCATCTGAATATGGTGAAGTTTTGAAGAGGTAGCTCAGAATAAAGCTCCAGAAGAGCAATTCAACAATGTTTTCACTAAGGAATAGAAAAACTCATTCCAGAAAAACATTTAATCCTCTAGATAGACCATGAATACTGAGTAAATGAAGCAGCTCCTCGATGCAGAAATTTGAGAAAGCAAGACATATAACGGTTTCCATTATATGGTATTTTTCTTACACAAGGACTAGCTATGCATTTTTTGCCTGAAGTCTGAAAACTAATTTAATGAAACTAGAATACAATATAGTTTATGTATGACAAGAACAAGGCAAGTTAATCTGGAAATACAAAATGATTAAGCTTATGCATTGCATACTTAAAGCTTTACTTTCAAATGGAAAAAAAAAAAAAAAAAGGTGAAATCTACAGTCATTTCTGTTTCCAGCACTATGCAAACTTATTCTTGACAGTCTAAAATCACCACAACAGACATCCTGTAGTTTAATGGGTTTTAATAATACTGAAATCCAGTCTATTTTTTCCTGCCAAAATAACCATTTAAAGCTAAACGGACCTGAGTTCAAAGAGCATTTTTTGGTTTCTAGTTCAAGTGATGATAACCATTTTTAGTAGTACACACATCTCCTTTGCAGAAGGAGCTGCTTCTCTATTGAACAATAAGCCAGATACAAACCCATTTGCGCAAGCTGGACTTTTTCGGAAGTGGCCACACTCCCCAGCACATGGCAGACCTCTGAAGCCAGGAGGAAAGCCATCCAAGCTCTTGGAAAGTCCAGATGTTACTTGAAATCTTGCACATTAGGCAGATACTATTTATTCTACCTGACAGCACAGCTCCTTGCCGCTGAATAAATCAAGCTGCTGCCTGGGAACACTAAGCTGGAATTCTGACCACTAACCATATGCAGTCTTAAGTTCAAAAACCGCTCTAATCCACCACAAATCAGCCAATGCTACTGTCCATCCAGCTCTGCTCTAATCTATCCCCATGTGCAATCAGGTCTTTAATAACCAGGGACTAGCTTAGCACTGGACCCTGCAAGAATTTCTCACACTAAGTTACAGCTTTGTTCACAGGTTTAATAGTCATAGCCTGTTATTCAAGAGTTTGCAATTAATTTGGTTTAATTCTCGACAGTCATAGTCATAATGTGTAGATTTGCTTGCTGCTGTGTTTCACAACAAAGCCTTAAGGCATGCAGGATCCTTTAGTTGATTCTAGAAGGAAAATATTTACAGAATTAAAACATTACACCTGGCATCACTTTCAGTAAAATAGAAATGCACTTTGCTATACAGGGCACATCACAGCAGTGAAACAAACATCCACTCCCCACAGAACATGTTATCCAAGATTAAACAAACATGCACAACTGAAGACAACAGGCAGGCACCATGCAGGAGAGGTACTGGTGCCCAAGGAATGTTGGCTGGGATGCAGCTGGGGTATTTGGTGCTCACCAGCTGCCCCATCACCCACACGTGACAGCCAACACTGCATCAAGGTTTTCTGGGTTATCCCAACTCCATTGCTTTTATGGACTTAATATTACAGCTGACAAAACAAAAAGATTAAATAAGGTATAAAGATCATTACTAAACAATGAGAAGTATCATTATGAAAGAGGAGGAGCTGTGTTTCTAAATTATATGCAGTAACTGCACCAAGCCAACATTAAGCTTGAGGAAATAAAAGAAAGCCATAAAACACATAAGTTACTTTTTCAACTGCAACATCGGGTCTTCTCCCCCACATTCAAGTTTTTTTGGTTTTACTGTACACTTTGCAGATATATCGTTTGCTCTCTCTTCAGAGAGGGAAGAACCAAAAGACCCTCAGGTACCACCACATGCTGTTCCCACCCACAATTGCCAGGACTTCTGCAGACAGCTCCTGTGATTCACTGTACTGCAGCATCCCAAGAGGTTCAACATAAGGTAACTGCTCTTACACTATGGAAATCACAGTTTATCTACTTCAGTAATTCTCTTCAGTTTTCAGATTTAAACCCTGCCCCCAAATTCCAGAAACTGAACTCTAAGTGAGGCTGTTATACAAAAGGTAGGTGGTTGGTAGTTGACAAAGGAGCCTCAGCATTCTCCCATCACTGTAATCATGTACTTGGATCCAGTTTGGAATCCATTTTTTACTTACATTGATGCATATTCCCAGAAGCAGGCACTGAAGTAAAAAAAAAAAAAAAAAAGAAAAAAAAAAATGAAAAAAATCAACCCAAACCGCCCCCACACTCCTGAACTAGAGAACAGTATGAAATTAAACTGTCATGATCCTAGTAGTGAAGATACTCTGGATGCAATTGCCAAACCTAAAGAGACAATCAAAAAACCCACAAAAAAAAATCTAAATCAAAACAAACAAAAAAAAAAACCACCAAAAAAAAACCAAATCACCAAACCACCCACACATAAAAAAAAACACCCAAGAAAAACAACAAACCAAAAACCGAACAACAAACTACCAAAACCCCCAACATTCTCAATTGTCTGAACTCTTCTCATCACTCTTTTTTGCATCGTTTATTCATCATGTGTAACTTCTAAGTTTGCCTTTACACTAATGCCATTAAAAGCCATTTACTCCCTACCTCCATTCCCCAGAGAGCACATTTTATCTAAATCCCACAGAACAGCACTAATATCCAGCACACCACGCAGCTTACCACTAATGTCATCAAATTGTTGATTGTTGTTTTGTTACGTAACAGGCAAAAAACCCAGGAGAACAGAGAGCACAGGTCTGGGGGAATCCATGGCAGCCTCACTCAGGACCATTTTTAATAGCCACATGTCATATTTTATGCCAGATTTTAATTTGATTTACAGCAACTTTTTCAACCTTATGGAATTTTACATTAAGATTCTTGGAGTGGATTGAATCATAAACTCTGTGAAGTCTGAGGACATGACTTGGACATCTCTCACACTTCTGTAAATCTCACAAAATCCACAAGGAAGTTACACAAAACCAGCAGAGACACCAAAGGCTGACATTAGTCCTTGCAAGGCCCAGCTGAAAAACATGCAGGTATTCCATTTCAGCCCTCAAGAAGGTAGAGAACAGTCCAGCCAAACACAAACTGTGACATTCAAAACAACTGTGAATGGCTTACAGTCAATGAAAATCATAAAATCTGAAAAACTTATACTTGTAAATTCACTAAATAATATGCAAACAAGAGGGGTGAAGCTTAAGAACAAGGCTCTTCAGAAACAGACTGCAGCAAAGCTGTTCAAGAGCTCTTGTGCCCCTGCAACGCAGCATGGCTGAGGAACCTAAGTTTTCCATTCCTTGAAATTACTCCTTTATCAACACTGAAAAAGCACAATCATGTAACCACAGACATGGCCAACTGCCGAAACACATTGTCACATCAATAGAGTGAACAAAGAACGTATATTTATTAAGCAAATACATGTGACAAGTTTGCACATCCTAATCCCCATTATTGTGTGGACATTCCTCAGCAGAGAGGGCACAGCAATTGATAATGACACTATAGAGCAAGTGGAAGCAGCAGCAGACAGGAAGAAATGGAGGAGGATAGTTTCCGCAACACCTGCCAACAAGGAGGACGAGTGGACAGGTCTGTGCATACATGTTGCTATGGCAGCCACAGTAGTACTGTTCAGGACAAGCCAAGGGCACATTTGGCTTCTTGGGCAGCATCTTCACTCTGCTGTAACCATTCACAAGGAATACAAGACATGGTTCTATGGTCATGTCTCCAAAGGAAACCCTAGGGTCTCCTCTCAACTAGGCAAGCTTTTGCTCAGTTCCTAGAAAGAATGGCAATAACTCAAAGTAGCTCAGCTGAGTCACCCGTGTACGCTCACCAGCAGCACTAAGACAGGAGCTTCTCCTTTGAGGCCACACAGCAACTGATAAAAAGTATGAAAGGCACCCCTGAAGCTATGCCTCTGGATGCAGACATAGTAGTTGAAAACAGTAAAATCTTTCTCTTCCAGAATCCCAGAATGTCTGCCCTCTAAAAATCAGTAAGTACATAAAGTAGGATCATATGCCTGATAACCAAGTATGTCTTGTCCTAAGCCTGCCTTTGTTGTACAGCACTGAATGTCAGCCCTGTTCCTCAATCCTTTACATACTACCCAGGTCTTCAATGAAATACATTTCCCACTGCCACATATTAAGCTGGGTCAGATCCCTCACTCCTCCCCCAAAATATGCTATTCCTTTATAGTCCCTCCCTACAACTTCTCCAACAAAACAAAAATAGAAAAAACCCACCAGAACATCCTTCGTAAAGCTTGCTTCTGTCCCCACACAGGAGATGTGAAGAGGATAAACTGCCTCAGTTTCAGTGCAAACAGTAAATTCTGATGTCTACAAATTTATCAGCAAATAGCAATATGTCACAGCAATTTTGGCACCTGTACAGCATCACATCCTGGTGAGGGGAGTAGATCACTGGGCACAAGAGCAGCTGTAGCTGTAGGATGAAGTGGGTGGAAAAGGGATCTAGTCCCCAGGAGCTGGAGCCAGCTTGTCGTGCTGGGTTGTGACAGTGGTTAGACTGGTGGAAGCATTGCTTCCCCTTCAGCTGCCCAATAATGCCAAATAAATCCACATCCGGGGCTTGATAAGAAATGGAGGGAGAAAAAAAAAAATCCAGAATAGAAATGATGGTAGAGTTAATTAACCTTTAAAAGTAATGAATGAAGACTACAGTGTAACTGATTATATGAACTAATTTATTCACACTTCTCAGAAACAGTCATTTTGCTAAGGAAACATGTGGATTCTATTCTGAGATTACCTCAGTGCAAGTCACTCACAACAGTAAAGTCATCTGTGGACAAACAATGAGTTGAGTCTCAAACACCAAAGTAACTTTACTGACAAAAATTATCATGTTTTGTGCATCTGTTTGTGCACAAGTTTCATGCTGATTAATGTTTCTACTGGTAAGGTAAAAATGCCTCCAAACCAGTTACCTGTTACATTGCTGAGGACAGCAATAATCTGACCTAGATCGAGGAAACTTCCTCACCTCACTTTTATACAAGTGATAGGTTTTCTGTCACTTGTATAAAAAAGACAGCTTATGGTTTCCCATAACTTTCATTTCAGTCATCCAAGAAGCACACACACCAGCACAAAATGCTGCCTGCATACTAACAGGCTGCCCTCTAAGACATGAGCTTCTTAAAGGACTACTATAAAATTCATGGTAAAGAGGAAAAATAAGCACACACATCTCCCCTTGTAGGAAAGCTCAGTGCTGGCATTTGGTGATCTCAGTCTTCAAAGCAATGAAAGAGTTCCTTCAACAGTTCTAGGTTTATGCCGTATACTTTCAGAAAGGCGCAGTTCTCCAGCAAATTCTAAGAACTTTTTCAGTGTCACAAGATGATGGTGTCCTGTAGATTTATTGAAACAGGAGCATATCTAATTCACAAGCAAAAAAAAAAAAGGAAAAAAAAAAGGAAGAGAATACAAAGTAGTTACCAAGCATATAACCTAGTTGCTAGCTTGTCTACAGAAGCAGGTCAGATACCTTTCATGGAGCCATCAGCATTCAGCATCCAGCTCCAGCATCCTCTGAAACCTCAGCAGTGCCACAGAAGGACTCCACAGTGCACACCACAGCGACGCTCCTTTTAGGCTGGTAGGTGAGGTGTTTCACTTCATGCAGGGTAATATCCACAGAACATACCAAACAACCCAGAGGTTTTCAACCATATGCATATGCTACTTTATTGCAAGTGCACATAATGCTGTGATAAATATAAGCTATTATTGGAATTAAACTTATGGAAGACCCAATTTCTTCACAAAAGGAGGTTGATGCCTTCAATACCCACTCAGTATGCCACTCTGAGCTAATTCCTTTCTATAACACTTGCTATTCTAGAGTCGATACTTAATACATGGTTTACAGGTGCTTGGTCAGATGCAAGGATACAGGAGTCCCAAAGAAGCACTAATAATGATGTTAAAAAAGGCTGCTGCAACAGTCTCTGTCAATGAAACACAATGCAGCTCACTGCTGTTTCTCTGCTTAGCTGTACCAACTGCAACCCTAGTGTTCTGCTAAAGCAGTAATAACAAGGTAACTACCAAGTACCATGACCCATCAGCCGAAGATGCAGATCCATGACCAAGGGAAGTCCATACTGCTCCTCCTGTGCCATGCCCATTAACATCCCACTGCTGATACCCCTTAGAGTACATGCATGTTTCCTGTTCACAGTGGTTAGAAGTCACATATGAACTCACAGCCAAGCCACCCGCAGGTGCGGAGCTGCTGCTTTCTGTAAGAGCTTATTGCGGTGCAAGTCAGACACTTGGCCAGCAACAGCACACACAGAACCTGTACGTTCAGCTATCCCCTTATACAGGTGCTATCCATCATACAAGCACTCTTATTGTGCCCAAATTGTGCCAGGGGTGTGATCCTGCTGTTATCAGCATCAGTGATCACCAGCCTGAGCAAGGGAAGATGAGGCAATCTGCCTTCTTCCACCATCCAAGCACATGAATATATTCATGCCTATGAAACACACCGTCCATAGTCTGTGCTTCCGTGGTGCCGTGGCACCCTTTCTGCATGCTGGGGCACCCCAGGAGTCCAACCATGACCCCACATGCACTGCTGCAACACCACCGAAGCAGCTAAAACTGAATGCAAGAGACACCAAGTCACATGGAGTTGCACTCGCTGCTGCTGCATCCTTTAACCACCTCCACCAGGCCAAGAAATGATGGTGCTGCTAACTGGAAAAGATCAACAGAAATTTGGCAGCTGCTATTATATCTGCCTAAGGAAAAGGGACTGACTGAAAAATGACCTTAAACAGAATTTCACCATCATCAACTAAGTACTTTGCTATGAAACCTGTTTATCTACACATACACACACATTTACATGTGCTTCAAAACTTAAACCTGATGCTTTTCTTCCAGGATTGTTCAAAAAACACCCCCTTCAAATAAGCTAGCCCTTGTAAATTATTGAGTGGGGATGTATCCATTACCTTCTGCCTCTCAGATGGAGTAACACCTGATCTCATTTACCTAACCATATGCATCAAAGCTTAATGTAGACCTTTGTGTAACCAAAACCTCCAAAATAAAAACACAGTGTTTGGAATTGTAGCATACAGTTCCTTCCCTGAGAGGATATACAAATAACTGACCTTTTCTTTAAAAAAAAAAAAAAAAATTTCTTGTACAACAGCTGTGTCTATTTCCAGTAATTTTTCCTAGTTAAAAAAAAAATTGTCAAATAAAATAATCCATACTAAATAAATATTAAAAATCAGTATATATCAATCCCCGACACTGCCCTTAATATTTTTTAACTTGCTTCATGTGGGCAAAATGGTATTTCAAATACAATCCATGACTTCTGGTGGCTTTATTTTAGATTAGTTTGGGTTTAAGTTATTGATTATCTTGTTAGAAAATGTCTTCTGAACTACCCAATTTTGACAAGCCAGCTCTTTGCTAAATGTATTTTGTAAGTTGTGTTGGTTTTGGGTTTTTTTAAAGCATATAATCCAACATGATTAAGGGTGAGAAAAATACAAAAATAAAATTTATCTATCATGATTTTTCCACAGCTCTACAGCCTCCACTTAAGATGCTTAAGCTAACTACCACTTTCCATCCAGCACTGACTTAAACTGAACAAAATCAGAAATTATAAATTACAAGTTACTGAAGAAAGTTATTCAAGATGTCTTCCTTTGTACCATCATCCTGCAATTCTTGAAAAGACACATCTTTACCACCCAGTGCTATTTGATTAGAATTTTACACATCCTTTGCAGGTGTGTTATACTATTTAGAAGTGCTACTAGGGAAAAAAACCCCAACAACCAACCACAGAAACTCTTTTCCATAGAAAGCTATGCCACAGCAAAATTACCAAGAGATGGAAAGGTCAAGATGTATTTATTTTTTATTTTAAACACAGATACTGTTTTAATAATTTAAGTTAACACACAAGTGCAGTATGTCCCTATCACAGAAGCAGTATCTCACATACAATCCACATCATGTTTTTGGACAAATATACTTTCACGTCAATACAAAAATTCCAGGTTTTCCTCTTAAATATTCAGGAACATATATATATAAACACACACACATTTTTCTTAATAACAATGTCCACGTACTGTATGTAACTCACCAGCCATAAGGATAAAGTTACCCAATTTTCCTATAAGCACTTCCAGAAATGTTAACGAGCTCTTCATACAGTAATTCCAAACTCAAACATCCTTACCTTTTTCTGGACTTAAATTTTTATATACTTCAAGGTCTGCCATTAAATTTGTAACTCATACATTATTGGCAAGTAGAATGGAAATTCTCACTGCAGGAAAGCCTCAATTTAGTCTTCATGTCTCCAGAGCTAAAACATTTGGAAAGCAATCCTTAGAAGTACAGGAGAACACTGCCAGCACTGCTTTTTACAAGGAATGATGAAATCTTCATGATCCATAAAACAAAGATAGGAAAGCACAAATCCAGAGGCAATACTAGGCAACTTTCTTCAAAATCAAAAAGCACAGTCTGAGAAGAACGCTGGAAGCATCTGCTCTATGCTGCTGCTGCTGCTGCAGGAACGCAGGAGCAGCGACTACTTTTGGTATGAGACATGCATACATAGCACAGTGATTAAGACGCTCCAGGCATTAAGCGTGTGTAATGACTGGGAAGAGCAGCTCTATATAGGCAAGTGTGAGGAAATTCTGTTTGCACCTAGGGAAGCTGGTCAGAAATGGGTTACCATACTTAAGTTAAAAAAATGGGAGCATGACACTGGCTGAATGCAGAACAGAAAAATGACCCTCACTCCAAGAAAAGTCTCAGCATCTGCACCCATGGGATTCTGCGAGGCAGAAGGACAGAATCTCTGTGGACTGCACTTCTTTCCCCTAGGTTTGTGCCCCCTTCTCCTGTCTCTGTCACTAACTTGATGAGGAACAGCCATTCTGCAGAATCAAGCCAATTAGAGCACAAAGCATGCAAATGTTTAGTCTCTGCATCACTGAGCATTTGATTTCGTAAGAACAAGTAGTCTCCTGTGAGATGCTGAGTGCTAACTCTTCCAAGAGCTATAAAAAAAAAATTACCATGCTACTGGCTAAATACTGTGCTTGTTTAAACCAGCTCAAATCAATAGGTTTATAGTCAGAGTGGAACAATGGGCAGAAACATTCAGACTTGCATAAATTGCACTTACTTATGACAGAGCCCAAGGGCGCACAGTGCTGGAAAGCATAGCAAGAATAAAGCAGGCTTCATATAAAATGCTTTGCATCTTTGATTTATTGCATTTCCTAATTGGTTTACTATTCAGCTAGCTTTTACACAGTGACATTTACATCAGCACACCAAAGGAATCCCCAGTTGTGTTCTCAAAGATTGTGACAGCAATAAAAGAGGACAGAATTTGCCTCGCACATGCTAGGCAAAAGTTACATAACAGACAGTGTGACTGAGAAAACCAAACCAAACCAAACAAACCCCATAGTTCTCAAAGCCTGTAGAACTTGCATGAGATAGGAGACAAGATACAAGTGAAGCTGACATGTTTTACTTGCTGAGATATCATTATTTCTTAGCTGCTGCTAACACAAATTGTAAGACTTTCCACAGTCACCACATCATGATAGATCACAGCACACTGCACTATGTGTGTGCACTGTATCTAACAAACCTATAAAATGAAACAATGCACCAACAATGCAGTGTAGGATCATTCTTAGTTGCACTCAAAGCTCACACTCCTAATCACGCTTTCAGGACATGGCAGAAGTCATGCTCTGCGGAAAGAAGCATCACTCATTCTCAGTTATAACAAGGGAAATGGAACAGTTACATCATTACCCCACCACTGGTTCACACCTCAGTTCACAAGATTAATGGATAAAGTTTTTACTCTGAAGCCTCTAGACAGTTAACAATACATGTACATTCAAATGAATTGATGTGCTGTAGTTGCAATTCAACAACAAAAACTAAACTATCACCAGTCTATAGTTTAATTATTGATAGATCAGACTGCACTTGACAATGTGTTAAATGCAAATTACTCCACAGCCCTATCATTCTATTAATTATGAAAGGAGCTAAACACAACCATCTTTAACAAAGCTACTCTGTAAGAAACCTTGCGCAATAATGAATACATTCCTTATTATTGTGTCTTCAAAATAAAGTTCCTTTCAAAATTGGAAGTGTTTAAAAGCTATATGGCTTTAGGCATTAGAGGCTGCTATACAGGTTAGTAAGAACATTACAGCAAACCAAAGACTTCTATATCATTCAGGAGACATATGCAAACTGATATGAAAATAATTGTAGGTTTATTCAACACACACCCTCAAAAAAATCGCCATGACAACTCTTCACTGATGAGCCAGGTTTTGCATCCAATCCCTGGCCCCGTCAGTCAGATCTGAAAATGGTGTGCCCAAAGACACTCTACATGAGTTTGACTGTCTGCAAAGGGAAAAGTCAAAAGACAGTTAGTTCACTTTATTCCATCTGATGCTGTACCTACATCTTATTTCAGACATGGCTGGGTGACCCTCACATCCTTCCAGCTCACTTCACTTTCACATACATCCCCTATTCTCAGGGGGATCACAGTGTTCCTGCTGGGAGCTATCTGCAGAGTCACTACACACGAAGTCCTATCAAAGTCTCAGAGTTGATGGCGACAAGCAACCTTTCTGAATATAAAATTGTTATTGTTACCTGAATTGGATTAACATCAATGATTACCATAAGACAAATGCACATACTTTAAAGAGCCACTACTGTTTTATAGGTACTGCACAATGCCCAGATAAGGTTTGGCACGGAAGGTAACAGGCTCACTTGTATGCCTGTTTTTCCTGTTTATGTTTTCTGCCTCTTAAGCACTTCTTTGCAAGACCTTTACCAATGCCTTGCATGCTTAAAAGTCTGGGGGTTTAAAACTTTATAAGCTTGTTTCAAGAAACACATGAACCATCCTCCAAACTTCACCTCAGTAATAGCTTTTGACAATCCAGCTACAAAAGCAACAAAATTTATAAAAAGATGCTTATTCACTCAAAATCCATCTCCCCCAGGCTCATATCATTTTCCAGTCTTTTCAATCTGCTGTTCAAAAAAAAAAAAAAACCAAAAAAAACCTTCTGTCATTAAACCACTGGAATTACTTTATGACAGCAAGTACCTCCAGGTACAAAGCTGACGGTGTCAAAGCACTATCCCCACTATTTCATTAAAAAAGGGGATTTAAAGCTTTCTTGTAATATCTGCAAACTGTAGTTCTTCTCTTCCATGCCCATAGTTACAGATATGTTTTCATTTATAATACACTGTAGTTCAGCTTACAGTTCTGAGTGAGACAAGAGAAATGTGGTTTTGCACCAAAAGCAATGCGAGAAGAACAAAGTGGTCCTGGCTTGACTTGGGGTATATTTGCCAAACCATTGCCAATAACTTTAGCTCCTTGGAAGAAAAGAGATTAAACCTGCCACCGAGGCACTCCCAGCTCATCCATGTGAGGGAATAGCCCATGGGATAACTAGCAAACATTCCCACATGGAATGACCAACCGGACAGCCAGCCAGCTGCAGGAATCGCTACATTCAGGCCTCTCCTCCCCAGGCAGCTCAAGTCTGTTGGGCTACAAAACCAGCTAAAAAGTTCCTTGAGATGTATGGAAGATACATGTGCCATGTAAAGTTGAACCAGTAATTCCAGGGTAAAAATCCTGCCTTGCGCTTGCTGCTCTGGGTTAGATGGGATGCGGGAGGCCAGGCAGGGCTGTACCACATGAGCTCAGGCAGATGCTCCTTCCGAGAGCTAACAGCCCACATTTGGCAGTGCTGAGCGGCCACAGTCCAAGGTATCTGCTGGAAAACCGGCTGCGGTGTAGCCCTGCCTGTGCCCTGAGACACAGAAGATTGCCTTTCCTCCCCGCAGCCCAGCAGCACCTAAACTTGGCAGCTGACATATCCTCATTCACAATTACAGAAAATTATTACCAAAAGCATCAGCCTTTGCCAAATTGCCAAAAATGGAAGCCCAATTTTTTAACACTAAAAATCTCACAAGGCTTAGATACTGGACAGAGACACAACACTGCAAGTTCTACCACAAAATATTAATTTTCCAGTTAATGAGAATATGATTTAACTAATAGTTTTGAAATTATAGCAACAGAAGAGTATTAATATTCTGGCTTGTCAGTTTTTCCTTTTTCACTGTCAAAATAACTGAAAACTGGTACAAAGACTAATTCTGCTAAAGAGCAAGAAAAGCTGATTAGAGAACTTCTTACAGCAAAGAGATGATGAAATCAGAAGATAATATCTTCATAGTAATCATCCAAATTTAATCTTAGACCTAAGCTGTAATACAACCTCCTCATGAAAAGCCAGCTAGCAATGAATAAAACTTTAATTCAGCTGCATGGAAAACTCGTCATTTTTATCAGATTAAAGCTTTTATCAGCTCTACTCATTTGTGATTAATGAAGACATGCTTCTTTGGAAAGCTAACAAATATATAAAGATGGAAGGAGGAAAACACAATTGGCACCTGATACACAATGAGAGACAACCCACACATGAAACTCCTTTCACCAAAGATGCATCTAGCAGTAGACACAGGGTTCTTAAAGGTAGTTACACATTTAAAAAGCACCAAGAGGCCCTTTCTTCAGGCATTGTAGGCACTCCTTAAACCTATGTGAACTTTAATAAAGAAATTCTTTAATGCCCTTCTTGCATATACATTTTCAGTTATGTCTGGTTCCCTCAAGGAATGAATTGTGGATATTTTGCTACATAAATCAAAATATAAACCAAAATAAAAATTATTGCACTATTATCTTGTCCTACTTTTCCAAGCATCATTATAAAACTTAAATTGAAGCTGACTACTAAGATATAAGCCTGAATTCTGCAGTCTACATCTGCCATCTTTAGCACTGTAGCCTCAAGCGCAGGGCTTGCATGAGGCTTCAGCAGAGCTAATTATAAAGCATTGCCCATCAGCAAACATCAAGCCTAATGTATATGTGCACTTCGACAAAGATTTAATATTGTTTCCCTCAAACTCCTGTGCTCTAATAACCAAAATAGACCATTTTATTTCATAAAAAGTAAAATATAATGCATTTCATGTTCCCATTCGTTTGGCACAATAGTTCAAGATTACTGGAGCAAAAAAATCCTACAAAAACTTGCACAAAAGCTCAGCTTCTCAGGCTGAAATGAATGGAAAAACACTGCAATAACACCAGCCATAAGCAATCTCTTGTGAACCTGTCCAAAGCTGGTTGTGTAACAGGAGTAGCTGTTCATCTAATACAGGCAGTGCACAATTACATCCATTACAATTGGGAAATCTTTGAGATTATCTCTCAAAATAAGCAATTGCCCTGGACTAAGTCTCTCTCTTTCCCCCCTCAACTTGGGATGTATAGAAGTAGGAGATTTGGAAGAATCTTTTGAGGGACGAGCTGGATATTCCCGAAACAAGAGGCAGAGAACACATGCAAAAATCCAGATCAGCAGCCAACAGTTTTCCCTGCAAGTTTCCTGGTGGCTGGGACAGACACTGCACATTGTCAGATGGCAAAATAATTACTGAAAAATATTGTTTGCTTAGTGCCAGCACGAGATAGACATCTGAGAGGCCTATCTCGAAGTGTCATTTGAAGTAAGTGGAAGTACTCATATTCACTGTACCACAAAGCTGCAGTGATGTCTCAAGACCTCGATATTGACCTCCATATTGAAGTTTAGAACTAAGTTCCCATTCTTGCTGCTTTCCCTTTCCCAGGGGCAGCAGAAAGCATTATCACCACAATGTTCTCCACGATTTCCTCTGTAAGACCTTAGAAGGCAGACATTCAACACTACCAAAACTGCCTGACACAACTGAAGTACCTCTCTATCTTACTGCCTTGGCCCTCAGTTCAGGACATCCAGCTAATGGTCTTTCAAAGGTGAACCAATCAAGCAAGCAAACCTGTTCCATCCATTAGGGTCTGAATGTGGCATTGTTGCATGAAGTTATTGTATCCGTTCAAGCAGATTTACACCAACCATTGTAAATTTTGGAGTTAACTCGCACAGATGGTCACAAGCATAAAGGAATTCCAAAAAACTTCAGGAGAAAAACTTATCAAATGTAAAAATTAATAAATACAAATATCTAGATGCAGCTTCTGGCTGGGGAAGTACTTACGCTGCTGACCAACAGGCACTGGGAGTGTGTGCCACAGGAAGGGTTATCAACATACAGACTGGGGCTTTTCCCCCTTTATGCTTTAAGCCCCAAACATCTACTCGCAAAGTAGACAGACGCTTGGTCTGACAACACCACCATTCCTACACTGTTATTGCCAGCAAACAAACAAAATATGATCCATATTTATAGCTTGAAAACCCTGTGAAAATTAAATATATTTTTCCAAGCCTAGAGGCACGCTGTACTTAGTATTTTGGCACTGTTTGCAACAGGAAGGAAAAGAAAGTGGGTTCATCAAGTCCTCACGGCTATTCCGAACATTATAATTGCTTATCTGCTCTATTCTACAGAATCTGCTAAAATAGCTTAAACCCAGATCTGTCTTCAGTTTGTTATTCTCTGTGTGCGCACACAGTGCTGTATCTCACTGTTACTGAAGAAAACTGACATTTTTGCTTCTAGGCAGATAAGACTCCCTAGACTACAAGACACAGCAGCAACCTTCACTTCTGTAACCAAAAATTTCAGACATTAACAGATTAGAATTTTAATATCCTGCAAATGCAACTATTAGCAGATTTTTATAATAAAATTATAAAATTAGGATAAATTCTTTGGCAATTTTGATGCATATACTTAAGCATTACGCATATGAATGTTCAGTCATTACTCAAAGACAACCCATTAAAGCCCTGTGGAAAGGCACATAGTTGTGTATCAATACTTTTCCTTGCCTAACAACATCCAAGTGTCTCAAAGCATCATCGTAATGTGGGAGAGAGCAGCCTGATTTTGTAAAGCAGCATTTTCCAGAATAGAATGGAAACACTCCTGTTTGTATTTGCTGTTCACTGTACACAGGATTTGAATTGGGACCACTTCAATAATTCTTCAGCCTTACATCCACATTAGCCAACATATTGCTTGCTACTAATTACATTTATAACTTCAGAGTAAGAGCACAGACAGGGTGCTTTAAGAATTTTTCCAAAACTTACCAATCTCCACCTCAAAGTACATTAGTTTTTCCTGTGTCTGTTTATATACTTGTGGACAATTTTCAATTTGCTCTCATGCCAGATTTCTCCATTGGTTCAAGTAAGCCTTTTCTTCACTGAGCAATGCATTGATAGTCAGTCACATCCCCTATCAATCTTTGATTTTCCAAGCTAAACAAACCAGACTCATCTTGTCTCCACTTCTGTAGTCCTTTTCTCTGCCTGTTCCCCAGCTCTGAGAGAACACCAGAGATGAATGCAGTTGAGCAGCAAAGTTCATATTGTGTGCCTCTGTAGATGCTTCCACTTCTGAAGTCTCTACAGAGAATGATGTTCCTATGCTTTTTAAGAACACCATCTGATGGAGTGGGATATTTTTATCTGACTGGCTTGCACCCAAGGTACAACAGTTCTTCCAGGTTACAAGCTCAACTGCAGATAATAACTGTGCCACTGTGATGGAACCTTCTAGAGAAGCCTGATACAATTAGATTAGTCCATTGCTCTGAAGAGTGCAGTTCTGGTAATATGAACAAGACTCAATTAACATGACATCCTACTAACAGTGGTCAAGTCCCTGTTGACACAAGTCTGCAAAGAGGTGGAGACTCGGGAGATAACATTAGAAACAGAGAATGAATTACAGTTATGGAAATGCAATTGAAACAAAAGGGTTGTATTTCTGAGAGATCTTAAGAAGAAAAGATAATTGGCATAGGTAACTGACTCTACATGTGAACAGATACTTTCAGAACTGCAAGACAAAATCAGCTAGTTGCTAAACATGTCACAGCTTCTTTTTGTTTAACTATTATAGAGTATTAGCATTCATACACACAGAAAAATAAGCTAATCAATAGCTCTGTGTGCCTGGTCCCTGAAGAGCCATGCTCTCAATGTCAGAATATGAAATTACAAAAATAACTAAACAGAAAAAAAAAGAAAAAAAAAAGTGTAAAATAGAATTAATACGCCCTAAAGCTGGACACATACAAACCCAAACACTGAAATGTCAGCAAATCACAAGGGGTTGTATCACAGTACCTTCCTTGCTAAGAGATAGTACCCTTCCCACGTAGAGTTCATATTAGATTTTTTTCCCAATTTCCCAGTGCTATAAAAAAAGCTCTAAACAAGTACAATTTCCTTCTATCTGCTGAAGAAAACACAGCCTCAGACACAGGTAAGTCCCAATTTAGTTGTTTGGCTTTCACTTAGTAATTCAAAGCTCAAAAGTTCACTGCTCGGTCCCACTTGAACTGAAAGGAAAGGAGATGGGTCAATCTTACCTGCCACCAGGAAATGGAGCAAGCACCCAGCCCACACACCCCCACCAGTCCCCCCTGCCCTTTGTCAGGACTTACAACATCAGAAGGCTCACTGACAAAAAACCCCAAATCCCTAAAAAGCTCCATCAACCCTTTTATCTTTATCAGCATAGTACCACAGGAAACCAGCTTCTCCCAAGCATCAGGAGCAACATGCTAATTTCTGAGGTGGGAACTGCCACCTCTGTCGCTGTCCAGCAGAGACTTCAACTCCCTCCATATACTCAGCGTGAAAACAACTGTCACTGAAGTGTCTTGCTTGGGTCAAAGAGACAAATGGGAAGCCCTGAAGGATCCTGTCAGAGAAAAATAATTAAACCTGTTTGGTCATGAATAAAAGAAAAATAAATTAAGCCATAGAATCTTTCTGGTCTAGGATTCCCGCTAATTCTGTCTTCTATTTTAGAAGATTATCACTTTGCAGACTCATTACTCCATACCTGTTCATGGATTACTGGACTTCAGGCTAATGGCATGGCTCATTATCTAGTCTTCGTGCCATTAGGGAGATAAAGACATTGTGATGCTCTACAATAAAATGCTACCCCGAGTCACAGAGTATGGACCAGACTTTTCTTTCACTTGATCTGGAATAGCAAAATCGCAAATACACATCCAAAACACTGCCGCTCCAGTTATACACTCATATTAGAGAGCAGACTGTTACCTGGAGGAAGTATGATTAACAGGCATCTACCAAAACACTGCCAAGAGTGCTCAGGCTCAGAAAAGAGGGACCTGGGTGAAGATATCTGGGAGACAACACTCTCCTACAGTGTCAGGGAGAACTTGGAAGGAACACGATCCCACCAAAAGCAGTGGGACCACATGAGTGGCCTGATGAATCCCAGGAATGAATCTGCTTCATTTGAGAAGCAGAACAGTTGTGCCTGGAGACAACAGGTTCACCAATGACAGGTTTGTGAACCATCTTCCCTGTAACACGTCCCAAACGTAGCACACAGTTGAATTAATATGACAGTGCTGCTGTCAGATGGCTTACAGAAAAGTTAACAACATTCTTCTGGTGTCCCAAATGGAACTAGCAGTGCCTATGGGCAAGAAAAAAGCAGTACAGAGGAAAATGGCGTCATTTCTAAATAGCGTGTCATTAAGATGATGGACAAATTATTAATTCACCCACTAGCTATTAGCTTCATCGACGGTGGCATAACCAGTGACAAAAATGCAGATACAGTTTGGTTTATGATGGGTTGCATTGCAGTTCTGCAAGCCACAAACTTCTCCAGCTTCCAGACAAACAGTGAAAACGGAGGTGTAGGTTCTCTAGGGGAAAAAAATACATTTACTTTTGAAAAAGTTGAGTATTTCTATGTTAAATTTATAGAAATTCCATGCTGCTGTTACTAATAGTGCCATAAATCTGCCCTAAAGTGACAGTTTTTAATCACTGACCTCAAAGAGAATAAAGAATACAAAATTTGGACCTCTTGGAAACAGCATTAGAAAGTCCCTCCCCCAGCAGGACAGGTAGGTGTCCTGCTGTGTTATTAGACTAGGCCTGCAGGAGTCTATTCCATGCAGGCATGGCTCCTGAGTCCTCGTGGTTCCTAACCCACTGCAGGAGCATGGGCTGGGCTCAGCAGTGCTCCTTACCCTGTGTCCAAGGGTAAAGCTACTCAGCAAGGGGAGAGAAACCTGCATGGGGGACATGCACGGTCTAAATTGATAAATCAGATTTTAAGTGTACAAAAAGAGGTCCTGAAAAGGAAGAATTTCTTCAGAGTATTTCCTGACTTTGCTATTGGAAGAATACTTCAACAACTAAATGATTATAGCATGTTATCTGCAACAGGAACAAACTAAGATGTGAAGGGTCAATAGGGAACTAACTAAGGATCACTATTAGGCATCTATTTTGCACAAACACAAACACCTGGTCGATACTTGGAAGTCAAGCTCTTTCCAACACTTTCAATTCCTCCTTGTCAGGAGCACACAGGATGCATACCTGCAACAGGAGCCCTTCTAAAAATGTTAAGAGGGAATGTTTAAGTGCAAGGCGGCACTAGGCCTTGTGAACACAATCCATTTTACTCCAAAGTACAATTACCACCTACACTCGAAGCAACCCTGCCCACAGCCTGTGCTCCAGTTGCTGCAATGCTTTTCTCCGGGCTTTAATGCTCTAGTTAGGGGTAACCTGTCAGATGCACCGGCCAGTCGGTGGCCTCACCCATGGGGAAGGGAGGA
>NW_009915293.1:0-256 GCF_000696875.1 Nestor notabilis | reverse complement strand
GGATGGAGGCTGTGCTGGTTTGTGCTGGTCCCTCCCCTCAGCGGACTGGGGATGGAGCGGGATGGGAGGTGCTGTGGCCAAGCCCTTTGCTTGTCATCTCCGTCCCTTCCAGCACCAAGCTGCTGGGGGCAGGAGGCTCCTCCAGATGTGTGACAGGGACTGAAATGGCTGCTCACCTTCCCTGGGCATTCCCGTTTTCCTATCTGGGTGCCCTGGGCTATGAAGGGTTCCCCTTGTGTCCCCAGCTCCTCCCTGG
>NW_009915292.1:2548-9563 GCF_000696875.1 Nestor notabilis | reverse complement strand
AGGTAACCGGGAGCATGAGCAGCGAGGCGAGCGTCGAGCTTGAAGCCGCTTTTATCGTAGAGCGCTGCCACGCGTGGCCTTCCCGGTAGGCTGCAGGCTCGGGACCGCAGTGTCTGCGAGGCAGCTGTGCCGCCACACAGCCCCAGCGGCCGTCACCTCCGGGCTGGGAAGAGGGTCCTGCTCAGCCTCCCTCTGCCACAGAGGATGCAGAAGGCACGGCCATGGAAAGGAAACCGCACTTTGTTAGGAGGGAGTTTCTTCCCAGGGAGGTGTCCTCCATCTCATTGACGTTACTGCTTGTGGCTGTCCTGCTCTTTAATGCCCTTCTCTACCTGTACCTCAACAAGTTTTACAGCTCTTCGGGACGTGGCGAAACAGACCCCAGCCTCTGCCCTTTTGGGTACTTCAAATTGGGAACGGTGAAGAATTGTTCCCCGTGGCTCTCCTGTGAAGCCATAAATAGGGAAGTCAGGAAGCTCAAGCGTGTTGGTGAAGGCGCTGTGAAAAAGGTGAGTATAGTTTTCCTTTCTTCTGTAGTGTGAATGAACAGCTTTCATTGTTTGCTGGCTAATTAATGCCTGCACTGCTGTTATAATTATCCTCACAACAACTGACTATTGTAGACAAATGGCTACTAGTAAGGTGCAAAGAACATGCAGGAGAGCATGACCGGAGTCCTGGTCCACCTCCCTGACACCGAATGACATCCAGCTACACAAGCAAATCGGAGATGGGATGAGTGTGGTACAGTTGTGGCAGAGTAAGACGGGTTGGTTGGGTGGTGTGAAATAATTCAATTCATCTGCGTTGCCCATTCCAAAGACAGCTTAGGAAATCGTGATGTAATTACGACGTCCACTGATACGGGCTTGCTGTGGCAGGTACACTGCCTTACCGAAAGGCTTGGCTGTGCCTGGTGACTGGTTTGCAGTTGTGACTAAGCAGTCACTCAAAGGTCAACTGGTGGAAGAAGGCTCTCCACATCTCTTATGTGTCTCTTGTGTGTTCTCAGGTCTTTCTTTCTGAGTGGAAGGAAAACAAAGTGGTCCTTTCACAGCTCACCAACCCGGAGCTGAAGGAGGACTTTCTCCATGGACTGAAGATGCTGAAAGCACTTCAAAGCAAGCACGTTGTCCGGCTGCTTGGCTACTGCGAGCAGCAGTTCACAATCCTCACTGAATATCACCCTCTAGGGTCCCTAAGGGGCCTGAATGAAACTCTTCACATCCCCAGGTATAAGGGGATGAACACCTGGCATCGCAGGCTGATGCTTGCTATAGACTACGTGAGCATCATTCGGTACCTGCACAGCAGCCCTCTGGGCACGTTAGTGATGTGTGACTCAAATGACCTGGACAAGGTCCTCTCTCAGTATCTCCTAACAAGTGACTTTCACGTCTTGGTGAATGATTTGGACGCTTTGCCTCTTGTGAACAGGAGTGCTGGCAGGCTGGTGAAGTGTGGTCATCGGGAGCTCCGGGGAGACTTTGTAGCTCCTGAGCAGCATTGGCCCTATGGAGAAGAGGTGCCATTTGAGGATGACCTCATGCCGCCCTACGATGAGAAAACAGACATCTGGAAAATCCCGGATGTCTCCAATTTCTTCTTGGGCCACGTTGAAGGAAGTGACATTGTGCGACTGCATTTGTTTGACATCCATGCAGCATGTAAGAAGAAGAACCCAGCTGAAAGGCCTTCTGCCCAAGAGGTCTTAGACACCTACAGGAAGGTTTTAACTCTGCTTATTCGGGAGACAGCCATGCCTGGTATTAGGGAAATGTTATAGTGAATCATGAGACGAACAATGTACTGAAGTAGATGTCCTTCCTATTTATGTAGCTTGCCTGAAGGGCAAAATCTCTGTCCCCAAAACTAAGAAGAAAAGAACAACTGAACTTGTACCTTTTGATTTAAAAAGTAATAAACCAGCCAGTGCTGGAGCACTGTAAGCTTCCCATTGACCTGTTTAATCTATCATTGGAGAGGAGGAGGGAGAGAAATTAAATTGTGTGGGAGTGGGGGGAAATTTGTTCCTTAAAAAATAATAAATTTTCTTTTGCAACATTTACATAAAAACTCTTTAAAAAAAACCCAGGAAAAGAGTTAGAAAAAGTACTGGTCCACTTAAACAGCTTGGCAGAGAAGTGGAGAGCGGAGACCATGGCATGCCCCACACAAGCCTTGTGCTGATTCCTGTGGCTTTGGCCCATGTCTTTACCCATAAAGCACTCACCCACTTCCCCATGGAGTAAGAGCAGTGGTCACTCACAAGAGGGTACCTCAGTTCACTTCAGATTTTAGTGAACCCCAAGGCCAGAGCCCCAGCAGCAGTCTCTCCCTGCCGGATGGAGAATAGGTTGTTTTTTGGAGCTGTACAGCTATTGCTCTCTGGGCCCCATATCCCACACCAGCAAGCATGTGGCCACTTTGTAAGCCAGCAGATGATGCAGATCCTGAAGAGACTGCTTACAGGCACGTGCTCTTGGTTTTTAAGCCTTTGCCCGTGGCTCTTTGGGCTCTTTGGAGATGAAGCTGTAAAACACAGCTTTAATCCACAGAAATCCTGAGCACTTTGGAAGAGAGCTGAAGCGTGTCTTCTTTTCATTCACTTATCCTTGCTGATTGTCATCATGACTTGATCGAAGGCAGGGAGAACAAGGAACTGGAAGAGAATGTAACTTCTTTCTAAAGCAATGGGCATTAAACATGTGCTTTGAAACAGACCTATATTCAGAGCATACAACTCTGTTAGGTCTGAAGTGAAAGCCTGTTCAGCATAGAGAAAGGCTGCTTCAGTGTGTTTAGGAGAAAGCTTTTGGTACCTACATATATGTTACAGTCTGGTACCAACAGCTGGAGAGGAAGAATAACAATGCCTTAACCGAGCAGTAGGCTCTGTTTGGTGGGATTGGGATGTACTTGTTCTCTTGGTGAAAAAAACAGTACTACGAATGAGACATAGACTCTTAACTTTACACACCTGAGGACTTTCTGTTCTGCAGACTAGGTGTCTGAAAGACCTAAGTGCTTGAGACAATGTTCATGTTTTGACTCGAGAGGTGTTTTGTAAGCAGACAAGTACATGGAGAGTTTGAATCTGTTTTTTGCTGTGCTGGTATTTCTTTTCACCTAAACAAGCCATGTTAAGACTGCACTGAGAACATGCAGTCAGTTTGGATACATAATGTTCAATTGATGCTACCAAAATTTAATTATGAACAGGAAAACTTCCCTGCAAATGGCGACATTTATACCTGTTTTCATACAATGCCAGGAAGAGCCCCTTAAAGCCTCCTTGTTATGGTTTACCTTTCCCTCTGGGCAGTCTATTTTCCCTGGCAGTGTTCAAGGCCAGGTTGGATGGGGCTTTGAGCAACCTGGTTTAACGGAAGGTGTTCCTGCCCATGGCACGGGGTTGGAACTGAATGATCTTTAAGGTCCCTTCCAACCCAAACCATTCTGTGATTCTATGACAGACAAGAACTTGCCAAGCTTCCTGTGCTGGTCTCTCTCAGTTAAGACAAGATTCTGCTTGGATTCTTGCTCCATTGTGTACTGTTGCACCTTGCAAACAGCCATATTAATTTCACAGAGCGAAAAGAAAATGAGGGTATATTCTGGTTCTGAATAATTTTCTTGCCTTGGAGATGTCTCTCTCTCTCTGTGCCTGGATGAAATAGTTACAATTATTCAAAAGAAAAGGTGTCTCCCTAAGCATTCACCCTGAGCATTGGGTCCTTTGCATGTCTCTTCCCCATTCCCTCTCCTTCAGCTTGTGTTCAGCGTTTTATTTCCGCAGGAATAAGTTAAATTTGTTCTGAATAGAGCATTATGGAGCTCCAAAGCTTCGTTTCTGGGACGTTGTTTCTGACTATGAGGAAACACTAGATGGCAGCATGAAGGTCAGACTAGCATTAGCTGTTGGCAGTTGCAGGCTCTTGTGCCCAAACATACCCGTGGTCCGGCCTTGGAGCCAGTATTTGGCTAGCAAACTTCCATAACCCCCTGAAAGATCTCATTGTGTTTGAGTATCTAGTAACAAGACAGATAAATATAAGAGCTGTCAGAAAAGCCATACATGAAAGTTTAAGGGGTTACCTCCCCCTTAACTTGCTCATGGTATTTGTGTAGTTTAGTATCCCTTCTAATCTCAGCCTGGTGCAACCTCAACCAAGTTTGAGTGTCACCTCCTTTCAGCCTTTCAGTAAAATCAGAGGAATTTGTGATCTCTGCATCTTTCTGTCCTTCCCTACTAACCCATTCCACAACTCAAGATTGCATGAATCCCATCCTTCCTGCATTTCCAGCTTCTTTTCCCTTAAAGGGAAAAGGCAAGGCCTCATGAAGAGGGGAAAAAGAGGCAGGACAGCCCTACACACAGTTGCTTCTCCTCTTTGCAGTTGTCTCTGCTGGGCATTCCAGTTTTCACAACCAACAGCCTTGGATAAACATATGGGGGCTTTGCTTCCTCAGTAGAAGCAGCTTTTACATGCCTGGTGGAAAACATGGAAGGAGAAGGGCATGATGAGGCCTGTTCTTAGCTGGAAGCCTGCAATCCTCTCTCATCCGCTCTCAATCCAGCTTTAGACAGGTGGACATGACCTCCCTTGCCAAGACCACTGCCACAGCTCTGCTTAACCTCAACAACAGCTACTGGTTCTCATCTCAAGCAAAAAATCAAGAGCCCCACACTCCCTTGTCCTTTCCCATGCTTCTCCTGTGATAGTTATTGACAAGTTTCCTAATGTATCCCTGTTTCTCCATCCTGAAAGTCCAGCCAAAGAAGCTGCACAAAGACAGAGGCCACACAAGTAGAAGGACTACTGCTGGTGTCCATCTCCTTCAGAAAACTTCAGGGGAGGTTCCCCTAACCACCCGAGGTGGTCAGCATGAAGGCAGATATGGCCCCAGTGGTTGCAGGACCTTTGTTTGGTGCTATCACCAAGATGAAGGCCTTGGGTATGGCCTCTTGCTCAGGGACAGGATAACCCTTTTGCTGAGGTCAGTGATCTGCACCACTTTGCCCTTCCCTTTTGGGCAATGCCTCCTCTGCCACCCCTGCAATAGTCCCACAGCACATCTTGCCCACCATCTGACCAGCTAGACAAAGAAACAAAGCAGAGACTATCTATCTCCCAGACTCAAGAAACAACACCTGGTTCCCAGACTGAACTCCCCTGGGATACTGCTGTGCCAGCAGTGGAGGAAACAGAGAGACCTAGGACATGCCAGCTGAGCCTGCTGGCAGTCTGGATGTGTGTGCCAACTTTGTCAGGGCACCTGAACCCACTACTGGTACGGTATGCTCTTCCCTTGGTCCGATGCTGTTGCCAAAACATATTCCCCGTGGATTTCCCAATAAAGTTTAGCCCTTTACCAGGTAGGTTTGTACCACAGGATACAGAATGGAAACAGCCTGTCTCAGAGCAGAGCCCCAGATTTAGTGCAAACCCACTGCTTCTTTCTTTTCCTGAGTTATCCAAAGAATAGCACTGTTACAGTTATGCTGTTTTGATGTCCAAACTGCCTGCTGGCTACAGGCTACTAGACAGATCAAATCTGATGTGATTCCCTTCGTGTGCCATGGGTTTCAGATTATATCCTGAAAGCACTCCTGTAATGCTAAATCTTGTACAGGTGAGCAGCTTTTATAGCAACTCATCTGTATGTTCAACACCATCAGAGGTCAGAAGTATTTATTGCATGCGTATCCACTCCAGCTGCTCTGAAGGTTGGGGTAAGTGCTGAGGAAATAAAATGGACACAACCTATTTACTTGAACAGTTGTTTCTTTTTGGAAGGACACTTTAAAAGTCTGTGTTACTCCGTATATAATAGAGTGGTACCTATTAAGTCTATCAGAAGTTTGGAGCACCACACAAAGTTTCTGAAATCCTATCACAAGCTCTGAACCAATATTTTCCTTTGGTGCCACATAAACAAAACATCAGACCATTATCTTTGCGAAACAGTGGCAGTGCTGTTTGCCAGATATAATTTGTGAGATTTTTGGCAGAATTTGCAACTGTAAACTGATTCTATCATTATGACTATAATGTCTTACCAACAGTCAAGAGACCATGGGAACAAGAAAAAAGTGGTTCTCGAGTTCTTCTAGCATGATATAATGCATATATTTGTAGAGTTCATCCAAGTTAATTATATGGTAGATGGTACTTTTAAAAAAGAAAAAGGATATTATGGTTTTATTTTAATTGGAATACTGTATACTTGAGATGACCACGTGAGTTCCAATAATTGTCAGTCTGTGTTCTGAAGTCTACAATCCAGCATTTATCAGGATTAAATTGTGAATATATTTACAGTACAGTGATATTTGTGTCTCAGCAATTTCTGATTCTGTTTAGCTCTTGGTAATTCCAAATCCATTAAAAATGACATATTTATATATAGAAACACACACAGATTCTTTGGCCATAATATTCAGAACAAGCTTACTGTTACATTCCAGCATTCACATTTTGGATATGAAGCAACTGGATTTTCAAAACTGATAATATTCAGCAGCTTTCAGTCAAATTTGTAGTAGTTGCTGGATGCTAAGGACCTTCAGAAAGGGAATTATTTCCTTGTAGAGTTGGAAGACTCTTTTCAGCAATTCTGTTGATAAATCTATGGGATTGAAGTGGATGCTTTTATCAAGCACACACTAGATTTCTTTGTGGAATGAATAAAGTACCCACTTTTGCAAAAAGCTGTGATTTTTTTTTACATATATATAATTCTTATTAAATCACACAGCTATGTTTTTTTCTCCCCAAGAGCTGGTTCCTGTGAGGGGTGGTGTCTAACTCACAGCTGAAACTCCCCAGGCATATTTGCTACTGTGAAATGTTAAAAATCTAGCTACTATGCTTGGGTCTTCATTAGCTGTCTTTAGCTTATGGCAATGCCATATATTGTTACTGTATTTTATTTGTTTGGTGCCTACATGCTTTGGTCACAGGCCAGGATCCTGGAGGTCAGATCCTATACAGGTCCAGCAGAAAATGAC
>NW_009915292.1:0-2517 GCF_000696875.1 Nestor notabilis | reverse complement strand
TCCCTACAAGCAGCTTTAGTAAAAGAAAATAGAAAACAACCGATGTCCTCATGCATTAACAGCATACACAAGCATCGACTATTCCATCCCATCTCATACAAGCTACAATAAATATGCTACATGATCTACATGGACGGGTCACACCATTTCTTATGCATGTAACAGCAACTGCAAGGCCTGACCATATTCAACAGCAGCTTGCATTCCAATTCTTGAAGGTGTTTCAGGAGCCTAAGATTGAAACAAAAGCCCAAGCTGTAAGAGGCAACAACAGTGTACCAACACAAGCTAACATCTGGTGTTTGAACCAGATTCCTCAAGGAAGCCAGGCAGAAAGCCTGAACCACAGAACTCTTGCTGGCTACAGGCCAGCAAGGGGGAGATCACCCCTTTTTCTCCGGTTTGCAAGGCTGTCACACTCACTACAGCACCAGATACTGTGGTCCTGAACCTACGCCTGTCCTACCCACGGCTTCACATTTGCTATATTCATAGTGGTATGTGAGGGAAGAAAATCTCTCGCTGCCTGTGTTCTAGGTTGGGGGTGGGTGGATTATCTGAGCCTTAAACCAAGTATTTAACTACATCAAACAGATCGGGCACTTGCTGAGGGAGGCGCAGTCTGTTCCTATGTGCTGGAAGCTGCAGAGAAAACCCCAAGACCCAAAGTCATGCTTTGTGAATGCAGGCATTGGTTTCCTCCAGATGGGAAGCTGGGTGCAGTGTCTTGGGACATTCCACCATCTTCCTGAGTTGTCCAGAGCAGAGCTGCAGGGTTAATACAAAAAGAGCCTTTAGATACAGCTTAAATACAGCTTCACTACACCCCATACAGGGGAGCCTGAGCTCAAGTGAGATCTAGAGTAGCAGTGAAATATAAAGAGCACTCAAGTTACTTATGTTTACTCTTTCCACTTTTCTGCCACAAATGTGTAATGCTTTCTTGTCAGGCCTGTTAGCAGAAAAGTTCAACACACTAAAAACCAAACAAAAAGCCTCAGCTTCACAAGAACCATTTGAAATCCCTGTGAAACCATATTTAATTAACTGTCTTGTGTCATGTTGCACAACTGATAGACTTTCTTACTATTTTTTTTCCCTTTTAGTGGTTTCCACAGTTCTGTGCATGGGTGCCATCCCCATTTAATGACCTAGAATTATGCCTAATTGCTATTCTACTCTTCTTTCCCACATCATGTGGGGCAAAGAACTTTTCTCATAGCAGTGCCTTTTTTTTTTTTTTTTTAATATTGTTTTCACTCATATCCTTTTATGCCCTGATCTGGGGCCTCTTAAAACGAATGTGTTCCGTAGCATGGAAAGAGAACAATTTGGCACATTTTGCACTGAGAAAATGGTTCTCCAAAGTATGGAGTTTCTGCGGGCTAGTGGATCACTCGCAAAGCGAGTGCTATCCAAGCAAGGTATCCAGACTCCCTCTGCTCGGTAAGGGGTCAGCACTTCCTGGAAGTGCACAGGAATGCTCATTCTGAATGATGTAGGCTAGATAAATCATTCCCTAAAAATACTTGTTTTTTCCTCTTATTGTCTTACAAAGGGTGAAGATAAATAATTACAACATAAGCACATGACCTAGATATGCAAAAAGCAAAGGGAGATGAACCATATCCATAACGTCTACATTGTAATAGTTCTAAGTGTCGGAAGGAAGATATGGAAAAAGGAAGTGTCAGGGCGAGGGGGGGATAGAAAGAAGCAGGAGTGTAGCTCAAACATGCTCCATCAGGCAGTACAAAAATACCAGTGTGTATGTGCTAGCACATCCCCATCCTAGTTAATCTGCACCAGGTTAACGTGCAGTTCTGGCTTCTTTTCAAGATTCTAAACTGAAATACTTGCTCTGCCCCACCTTTTCTGCCAAAGCATAATCCTAGAATTGTGCTTTTTGGCATCAAGAGCCATACGGAGCATAGGAGTAAGCTGTGGTGCTGCAGCACCTAAATATCTAGCAACCCCCATTTTGGCAAACACATACACAAAATAAAGGAGACAAGGTTTTTGAGAAGGCGCTGTTTTTATTTTGCAACCTAAACTGTCAAATTTGGTTGCTGTGTGAAAAGCGAAAGCTTGTGACAATCTGAACCTCTTTTTGTCCTCCCACCGCACACCACTGAGCTACATAGAATTCCAGAATCATAGATTCAACCAGGTTGTAAAAGACCTTTAAGATCAAGTCCAACTGTTACCCCAGCACTGCCAAGACCACCACTAAACCGTGTCACTGAGGGCTTCATCTACACGGTTTTTGAACACTTTCAGGGACGGTGATTCCACCACTGCCCTGGGCAGCTTGTTCCAATGCCTGAGCCCCCTCTTGGTGAAGAAATTTTTCCTAATATCCAATCTAAACCTCTCCTGGTGCAGCTTGAGGCCATTTCCTCTTATCCTATCACTTACTACCTGGGAGAAGAGACCGACTGCCACCTCCTCTCTCCACCCTCCTTTCAGATGGTTGTAGAGAGTGATACGGTCCCCCCTGACCCTTCTCTTCTCCAG
>NW_009915291.1:363-857 GCF_000696875.1 Nestor notabilis | reverse complement strand
GAAACTTGACAACATTAAGAGAGTACATACTAACACCACCAAGAACATGCTAAGAACACGCTAAGGACATGCTAAGGACACGCTAAGGGGTGGCGGAGAGGGGGAGAACACACTAAAGGCGGCTGGGAATGGAGGGTGGCCCCATAGAAGGGGGAAACATGACAACATTAAGAGAGTACATGCTAACACCGCTAAGTACATGCTAACAACACGCTAAGGACATACTAAGGACACGCTCAGGGGTGGGGGAGAGGGGGAGAACACGCTAAAGGCGGCTGGGGATGGAGGGTGGCCCCATGAAAGGGGGCAACATGACAACATTAAGGGAGATCACACTAAGACCCATCTAGTAACATGCTAAGAACACGCTAAGAACACGCTAAGGACACGCCAAGGGCCCCACAGCACCTTAATGATGCCGATCTGCTTGAAGTAGTCGGCCACGGACTCGATGGTGACGTTCTCGCCCAGCCCCTGCACGAAGATGGTGTTGT
>NW_009915291.1:0-289 GCF_000696875.1 Nestor notabilis | reverse complement strand
CCCCCCCCGCCATTAAGCCCCAAGGGAGCGTCCCTTTGTTACTAAAGCCCGAGTGATTCGGCCCCTAATTAAAGGTTAATTTAAAGGTTGGTTTGTTAACAAACACCTTCCCCCCCCTTAATTAACGTTCCTCTTTAGGAAGCCTAATTAATGGTAATTAGTCATTACTGATGAATCATTAGGTCATTAAGTAGCTTCTTATTCGCTCCCTCAATGCTCTTCATCACCCCCTTTGCCTCTTTATTACCCCCTAATTAATCCCCTTCCTCTGTAACAACCCCCAATTAAG
>NW_009915290.1:14805-45242 GCF_000696875.1 Nestor notabilis | reverse complement strand
AGGCACTTTGAAATCTCAATAAGAATGAGCATGTCCTTTCTCCCCTCTTTGGAGAGCAAGGGGCAGAGCTTTTGTTGGTGTCATCGCTCCTCCGCAGCTACGAGCGAGGCGTGCACCGGTGCAGTGAGCTAATGACTGCATGTGTCGGAAGGCATCGGGGGGAGAAGCGGGCAGGCGTAAGGAAGGGGAGAGGGCAAATACCCGGCTGGGTCCGGGGCGGGATGCCAGGGGATGATTACAGCTGCACGGGGATGCCCGGGGCCCTCATCGCCATATTGACGGGACATGCGGGTAGCGAGAGGAGGCAGAGAGCGTGTGATCAAGGTCGCTCGGAGGCTGCTGTGGTTGGGCTCAACAAGTTGCGACTGCTCGGAGGTTCCAGCCAGTGAAGGAGGAGGGGGGCCTGGTGAGGAGCATGTCCTGGGTAATGAGTACTGCGATGCCTGTGGTTGGAGGGAAGGGGTGGTGGTTTGAATTCCTTGGTGGTGTATAGACCTTAGCCTGAAGCTTTTGGATAGGGTGGGTGTAGCTGTACTATTTCGGAGCTCCTTGTTTGTGTTTTGGGAAGTGAGGTGCTCCCAGCAGTAACAAACGGTCCATACATTAGATCATGGGCTGGCTCACTGGAGGGAATGGGTCAGGCCATGGGATGCCTACGTGGTAGGGGATGGAACAGCAGGCAACAGCCGGTAGCATGAAAGGGGCTAGAACGACTAACCTCCTTATAGCTTATAGACGTGCCATGTGGGTAAGGGGTACTCAAAGCAGGGCCCTGCTGCATCCGGAAAAAAGGCTGTGACCACCGCAAGCCGTGACAAAGCGGAGCCCTGGGGGGAAAGATGCTCTTGTGTTGAGTCACTGTGTTGAAGACGTGGAGGGCTGAGTTTTGTCCTCGGCTTTGCTGTGCCTGCTGACTAGGGATGACCTGGCCTGGTGTTTTAAAAGTGCTTAGATAGCTTCATGTCCTTTTACAGGTATCCAGGTGCTTTGAAAGAGCTGTGGTTCTGTGCCAAATCTCCTTGAGACAGAAATGAGGGGGGTGGTCCCAGGGTGGCAGGCTTAGACTGTTCAGGGTGTGTTCAGGTGTGGGCCCTACCTTGGGAACCGTCTGCCTGCCCCCTGCAAGGAAAGGCCCTTGTCCCCTTTGTTTCCATCACTAACCTTATCGGGGAGAGAGCCTGAGACATTTAATGATGTGGGTGGGGGAAACCAAGCCTGAGAGTAACTTCCCCAGTTTCTGATTACTGGGGCCTAACTGGTAGCTGGGTGAGGGTTGCGCAGGCCAGAAGAGCTGGCTTGGCTTGAAAGATTGGTAAAGGTGGCAGGAGCACTGGCAGAAGGCTATTGTACAAGAGTTTGGTCAGTCTTGGGAGACACTGCTCCTGGAGCTCAGCTGGAACATGAGAGACTTGAAGAGCTGTGACAGTAGGCCCCTCTGCCAGCTGTAGGACAATAATGGGGGAGCCCTGGAAAATGGGCTGTTAATATTTTTGGCAGAGCTTCCAATCCATCCTGGGAAAGAAACATGATCTTTCCAAGTTGTGCCAACTCCTGAGTCACCTGCTCCCCCACGCCTCCCTGGCAGAGAGCTGGCTTAAATGCCACGAGCTTTAAAAACGCAGGAGATGTCAGATGCTTTTCACTGACACTTGGATTTCTCGCTCTGTGGTGCTTTGAAACTGGACCTTCCTGCTGCTTCTGTGGCTCTGAGAGCCCAGCAGTACTTTATTTTGGTAAACAGCGATTCACATACGCTCAAATCCAGGGCCTGCGCTTCATTTAAAATAGCAAGTATTGCTCCAGCTTCACGAAAAACAAACGGCAAGGTTGGCAGCGCACCTCTGTGAGACAGGCTGCTGTGCCAGCTGCCCTGCGGCAGGGCTGGGAAGCCCTAGCCTGCAAAAAGCAGGCATGTTGCTGAAGAGTGCATGTTTTAACTGTTAGGAGCGACTGCAAGTGCAGCTCATAGGCAGATCTGAGATTCAATTTATGGGAACTTGTCAGCTGGCAGGGGAAGAGTTAGACCCTTGTTTCATGACATGCCAGAGATCAGCAAAGGCTTTTCGTAAAGCAGATCAACCCAAAATAACAGCCACTAACACAGCTGGTGTTATTCGTTGCTAATGAGCTGAGAATAGCTGATGAAGGTCAGGAGGTGGTAAAAGGGAGGTCCCCACAGGCCATCAGGCTTCTGGTCACAGAGCTTTTTCCTGCTATACAGTTGCATCTCCCTTTCCAGAGAGTCTCTAATAGCCACCCTTGCTGGATTAAAGTCCATTCCCTGCCACTGGTACACTTGCACATGCCACCTATGAGCTGAAGCTGCTGTTTATGCTAAAGAAAAGCTCAAGTCATATAGAATGCATGAATAAACAAAATAATCATTTTCTTCCTCCTTTCCACAGAAAATCACAGTACCCCTTATCTATGCTGTTACCGTTGCTGCCATTGGATCTCTCCAGTTTGGCTACAACACTGGTGTCATCAATGCTCCTGAGAAGGTGAGAGGGGAGATGTAGGAAGGACAGGGGGCGTCTCCTAAGCAGCTAATAATTGGGTTCTGGTTTATGAAGTCAGGAAGACATTCAAAGCCCCCTCTTAACTACAACAATGAACAGGAAGGGAAAAGTTTGGGGGAGGAGGGAGAGTGAGCAGAGACATTTATCCTTTTAAAGAGGAGTACAGACAGAGCAGGAGGGCTCCATCTGCCATTTTGTGGTAGGGCTATGTTTGGTGTGTGGAGGAATGTGAGCCACTTCAGTTTTAAGTCGGAACAAAGCAGCCATGGCAGAAAGAACCATAAAGAAAGCATGCAGAAAACAGTTGAGGGTTGGTAGGGATTACAGTTGTTCTAGTTCAGTTTATCTTGGGGACCATCTCAGGCTTCTTTATCTTGTTTATTCATTCCTTGTGTGAAGTGTAGATTCAGTGCTTGTAAAAGGGTTGTGACTTGCACGCACTGACCAAATCATCTCATGACTTCAGGCTAAGAAAGAAGACATGAAGAAAATGAGAAATGTGGCTTTCTTGTGACTGTAAGATGGTTCCTCTCTCTCAGGAACTGAGTCACCAATACCACATCCACCCTGTCTCCGGGAATAGATGTCACATCACTGGCGGGTGGGTGGCTGGGGGGGTCCTCCCTAGCTAATGTCCTGCTGCCATCTGCTGGGGACAGGCACTCTGGGGCCATGTCACCCTCAGCCCTTGCAGAATTGATCTCATTATCAAAGAGGATGCCTTGAAAATCAGCAACATGGCCCTGTTACATCCCCGTGGGACAATGAAGGATTTTTTTACGTGATGATGCAGTTTTTCAGGCTTACCTCAGTGAAGCATTCTTAAACTGTTTCCATACCAGAAGGCCTGTCCTAGCTGCCAGAGTTCTGTTATTGCCAGAAATGTTCCCTTCTAATCCCTGGTCATGTTTTCTTTCTCCTTCTCACTCCCAGCTGCCTCGCACCCTTTCCCAAACACCACCAGTGACTTGCATAATCCAGAAACGTTCAGAAGATAAGCCTGTTTTCCTTAATAAACACTGCCCCCTCCCCAATTCAGTGTCCCTCATCATACTGCTACCCATCTACTGAACTTCTCAACGAAAGTTCTTCTTCCTGCACCTTGGTCTTCCCCTTGTATGACTTGTTGCTGCCTACTGAAGTTTTAGGGTCTATTCTTGCTGCTTGCTTCCATGAAAACAGAAGGAGGACCTCAGCAGTAATCTCTCCTCCTTTTCCCCTCCTTGTCTTTCCCTCCACACACACACACACACCCCACTGCAAAATGCCTCCCACTGGATTGTAACTCTGTCCTCACCTGGTTTCTCTTGCAGATCATCCGGGCCTTCTTCAATGGAACCCTGTCAGAACGGAGTGGGAAGCCTCCCTCCCCAGAGCTCCTCACCTCTCTGTGGTCCCTTTCTGTGGCCATCTTCTCAGTAGGAGGTATGATCGGCTCCTTCTCAGTCAGCCTGTTCGTCAACAGATTTGGCAGGTAAGTTGGGACCAGGGATCCAAGCCATTAGGCAGTTTTTCCCTTCTACAATGAAGTGTTGGGAGGAAGAGGGCAGAGCTTAGAGAAAGGGAAGAAGAAAGAATGTGTGGACTGCAAAAAGAAAGGGTTGCAGGCCAAAGGAGTTGCTGAATGGGAATTACTCTGCTCTCCTTCTGCCCCTGAGACAAGGGGCAGGGTCATGGGTAGGGTTACCCCTCTCCCCGGGGTTTTTTTTTTTTTTTTTTTTTTTTTTTTTTTTTCTTTTCCTACTGTATTAACCAGTTTAAGCTCAGTCTTGACATCTTTACCCTGCAGGAGGAACTCCATGTTATTGGTGAACATCTTGGCCTTTGCTGGTGGTACTCTCATGGCCTTCTCCAAGATGGCAAAGGCAGTGGAGATGCTGATTATTGGCCGCTTTGTTATTGGGGTCTTCTGTGGTCTCTGCACTGGCTTTGTGCCCATGTACATCAGTGAGGTCTCGCCCACCAGCCTCCGTGGAGCCTTTGGCACCCTCAATCAGCTGGGCATTGTTGTGGGCATCCTGGTGGCCCAGGTAGGCTTGACATAACCTGGTCTGTCCTCAGGGGGAAGGAGGTGGGGTAGGTGGGAGGGAGGTGGGTTGTGCTTGCCATCAGGTGTAATGTGTGGTCCTGTCATACTCATTGGTGTGGGGGTGAGGAACTGCAGTATTTAAGTCGCTATTTCTCTCCAATTCGTGGTGTAGATCTTTGGCCTGGAGGGAATAATGGGGACTGAGCCACTTTGGCCGCTGCTTTTGGGGTTCACGGTCCTCCCAGCGGTTCTGCAGTGTGTGGCTCTTATTTTCTGCCCTGAGAGTCCTCGCTTCCTATTGATCAACAAGATGGAGGAAGAGAAAGCTCAAGCAGGTAAGAACTCATCTCTGAAGGGGCAGGGCTGTATTTGGCTCCCAGCCTGCACTGAACTTGAGTGGGAGGCTAGGACTGACTCTGGAGCCTGTGGTGGATCAGGGTGTGACTCCTGGAGGGCAGCAGGCCTGGTCTACCCTCCCACCCTTTGGGTTGTACCGGTGCCGGGAAGTGTGAGAAACCTGGCATCTTACGAGGGTGGGACTAAGACATGAGGAGTGGCACCTGGCCTGGTGGGATGCAGCAGGGCCTTCTGCAGCAATGTCAGCTCCTCCTCAGAGGCTGATACTTAACAAGGAGCATGGAGGGTGTTTCCTCTCCTACCACAGTGGGCTGCAGTCAGTTCTGGCAAGTGAATTGGGGATCAAATGTAAGTTTGGAGATCAAGCAACGTGAGCGGGGCTTGATTTCCATGCTGGTAACAGCACCCTGGCCTCTGTCTGGGTTGAAAAGGTGAGCAAGGCTGCATGTAGAGCTTCAGTCTTTCCCACGTAGCAGGCCCAAACACTGACTAGCAGGTGGTCCAGTTTCCCCAGTGTGCCCTCTGAAACAGCGGGGTGGGGACCTACTGGCTGTGGGTGTATTATACATGGCTTACTTGTTTTGATTCCTCCCTCTAGTTCTTCAGAAGCTCCGTGGCACACAAGATGTGTCTCAAGACATCCTGGAGATGAAAGAAGAGAGTGCCAAAATGTCCCAGGAAAAGAAAGCAACTGTGCCAGAGCTCTTCCGTTCTCCAAGCTACCGTCAAGCCATTATCATTGCCATTGTGCTGCAGCTCTCCCAACAGCTCTCGGGCATCAATGCTGTGAGTTATTTTCCTGTGCCCTGTGCTGGGCCTCTCTTATCTCTGGCTCCACTTACACTTGCTGCTAATGTTGAGAGAATTGTTCTTCCCGAAACCTCTTCGTACCTTGTCTGGAGGTCACTGTTTAGTGATAGTGCAGAGATTGCTAACGTGGAGATTATACTTGCTTTCACTTTTGCCTCACATCCCCTGTCAAGACATTGCAGCCTTTCACCAAACGAATGAACTTTGACAGGAAGCATCCTGTTTCGTACTGTGGAGTGCTTCTTAAAAACTTCCTGTTGGGCCTGCAAGCGGCTAGGCAGAGAATGAGGGACATGCTCTCAAAACACTGGAATTATGACAGTATCCAACTTTTGCTTCTCTTCCCAGGTATTCTATTATTCTACAGGGATTTTTGAAAGAGCTGGTATCACACAGCCCGTGTATGCCACTATTGGAGCTGGTGTCGTAAACACGGTCTTCACTGTTGTGTCGGTAAGTGGAACAGGGCCTTATGATGAGAGGTAACTTGTCTGCCTGGGTTTGTTTGGGAGAAGTGACTGAAGACAAATAGCCAGGCTGTGGCAAAGCACTGGGCTAGGCAAGTGGCTTGTAAGATGAAAGAAAAGAATGCATTAAAAGCATTGCGAGAGGAGGGGAGAAAGAGGTGGTGTTATCCTTGTAGAAGAAAGGGAGAGTGGAAAGGAGTGCATGGTGGGGGTGAGAGAGGGCAAGAACCAGAGAGGAAAAACTTTGT
This sequence comes from Nestor notabilis, assembly GCF_000696875.1. Lineage (NCBI taxonomy): Eukaryota > Metazoa > Chordata > Aves > Psittaciformes > Psittacidae > Nestor > Nestor notabilis. Next base: position 38,812 of record NW_009915290.1, on the reverse strand, counting down.
GACAAAGATGGAGCAGCCTGGTGACCTGCACTGAGGTCTGCAGGCAGGCAAAGGGAAGAGGTGCAGGGCATGCTGAGCAAGGGAGCCTCCTCTGCTCTTTCTGCCAAGCTTATGGATTTTTGGGTTTTTTTTTCCTTCTCCTGCCGTTTCCAGCTGTTCCTGGTGGAGCGTGCGGGGCGCAGAACTCTTCATTTAGTTGGTTTGGGTGGCATGGCTGTGTGTGCTGCTGTTATGACCATCGCTTTAGCTCTGAAGGTGAGTAATTGGTGTGCTTGTCCAGGCTGATCTCAGCTGGGGACCTGCAATGTTACACATCTGCTTTGCCCTGTAATTCTGCCCTGTGGGCAGGTACACCTGGGGCTAGAGCTGAGTGTGTGGTGGAGAGTGCAACTTCCTAACTCTGGAAACTGTGCCTCAGTATTCACAGTGCAGCTGAGAAAGCTGTGACGCTAGAGATGGCATTGTGCTGTGCCATGTTTGTTACAAATTGCAGCTGGTCATGTTTTATTCCCTTACAGGACACTGTGGCATGGATCAGATATATCAGCATCATTGCCACTTTTGGCTTTGTGGCTCTTTTTGAGATTGGCCCTGGCCCTATCCCCTGGTTCATTGTGGCAGAACTCTTCAGCCAGGGCCCACGGCCTGCAGCCATGGCAGTGGCCGGTTGTTCCAACTGGACCTCCAATTTCTTGGTGGGAATGCTTTTCCCCTATGCAGAGGTAAGGACCCAGTTTGCAAAACATAGTGCTGCAGCATTGGAATAGGTGTCCAGAGGGGTGGTAGAATCTCCATCCTTGGAGACTTCAAAAGATGACTGCATGACCCTTAACCTGATCTCTCCTTGAAGTTGTCCCTGCTTTGAGCAGAAGATTGGTCAGTCTTCCAAGAGGTCCCTGATTCTGTGTTCTGATTGTTACTGAAGGTTGAGTGGGGTGGCTCATCTTACATTCTGCTGTCTTAACTGCTTGTAGCTTACAAACAGTTGCAAGAGCCTTCTTAACTATCACATCAAGGCTTTCCCTTTAGAAGACTCAATTTTGATCAGCCCCAGAAACATTAAAGCATATCAGAAGTCCATGAGAACCTGATTTCATTTTTAAAAATGCTGTGTTAACCAAGAAGTCAGTGAAGGGCACTGTTGGAGAAGGGTGTTGTAATTTTGACCTGTCAACAGCAAATGACTTGTATTTGGGTTTATGAGCTTTTTCAAATTAAAACCTCCTGCTTTTGTCCTCCCTGCAGAAACTGTGTGGCCCCTATGTCTTCCTCATCTTCCTTGTTTTCCTGGTCATCTTCTTTGTCTTCACATTCTTCAAAGTGCCGGAGACCAAGGGCAGGACTTTTGAAGATATCTCCAGGGGCTTTGAAGGACGAGCAGAAGCCAGCCCCACATCACCTGCAGAGAAGAACCCCATGGTGGAGCTGAACAGCATACAACCTAACAAATAAGTTGCCTAAGATTCATGACACACCCCTTCTTTGACTCTTACATGCTTTAAAGAGTCATAAAAGGAATTAGCAAAGAGAACCATGAGAACTGGGACATTTTCCACCCCCTTCAGTTGCTGCTATTTTCTTCTTTGTGCCCATATACCCACCTGTTCTGCCAGGCTTACAAGCATTAAGCAAAGCTGATATGGGTGGTCCCATTTTCAAGTACTGGAAGGCACCTGGCACTTGGAAAAATAATTTCATCTTCCCTGTCACAAACATTGGGGGAACAGAGAAGAGCTGATGATATTCTTTTGCTTTTCTCACCTTTAATTGCTATTTGGGGTTAATACTTACGCACGTAGTGACCATTATATATTTGAATCTAATTCCTATTTTTTTAGTGAGTTGAAGTGATCCACTAAGCAAGTCCCTGGCCCTTTGAGTCTACTCTGTGTGTGTGTGTGCGCGCGTGGTGTTACACTGGAATTTAACAAGCCTACCAAAAAGCCATCTACTTGCTTTTTCCTATCCAGTGTGCACTTTTTTCAGCCTCAGGAAAAAGGGGACCAAGTTACATGCATATTTTTCCTGCTCTTTTACTATTTTTTTTTGTATAGACAGACTGAAAGCATACTTAAGTTTATTTATTTGTATGTCACTTTGTAAATATTTTATTTTTTTAATGGTGTACAAAAGTGTACAGATAATGAAATTGAAGATGTTTAAGAGAAATAGCTAGTCTAACAAGATGCTGTAGACTTGAGGTGCGATAAGATTGAAGGAGAAGTGTGGTACTAAACAGGAGATTGGGCATTTTGGATGGTATGTACAACAGCCAGTTCTGCACATCATCTTTAAGTTATTTGTGCCCTCTAGAAAGAAATGCCAGAAGAGGTATGTTTGTCCACTGAAATCTAGCTTAATTGGGATTTTTTGGTGGCAATTTTAAATACTGTTCCCAAGTCTTGATTGGAAAGTGGTATTACAGCACATGAATTTTATTAGTTTAGTTTATATTTAAGTCATGGTTAAGCATAGTTTATATTTTAAGTCATGGTTAAGCATTTTATGGGATGATTGAGGGTGCTTATTGCAAATCTGAAAGTTGCTCTTCCTCAGTTCTCTAAGTTTTGTTTTTTTTGGTTTTGCTTCTCTGCTGTATTCTAGTAGGTCAGAAAGTCTGAAAATTGCAGATTATTACTTAAAGGGGTCTGAGGATAAAAGTTACTTTTCAAAGCTGTACTTTCTTAGCAATTGTTCATCTAAATATTAAACAGAGGCATGGGTAGCATGACCCTTGTGGACACAGGCATGGTTGGTTATGGCATGTGTAAGTTCATAAAGGTAGAGATGCAGGACTAGAGACCAGAGCTACTGGAACTTGCTAGCTCAACAGTGTGAAAGGTCTGTTAAGTCCACTGGGTGGTTGCAGGCTAAGCTGTTTTGCCCCATGTGTCCCCTCTGGAAGACCTGCATGATGTTGTGATGTGCAGCATGCTGTGTAGATGTGTACAGCTCTGCAAAAGTGCCTCTGTTTAAAAAGGGATGTGGCAGACAGAAACTGTACATTAGTTAATACTGGTCTCCCTGCTTGTTCTACTGCTAGGCAATTGAGTATGTATACACCTACCCTTGCTGCCAGGCTAGCACAGTTCAGTTCAGGAAAGCAAAAAGTAGCACCTATGATATACTTGCAACCAAGGGGTGGGAGTTTTGCCTCTCTGACTGCAGCATTATGTCAAGAAGAGACTACAGGCCCATATCTGTCCAGACCTGCACAAGCAAGCTAAAGGTAGCACAGAGGCAGGTCCAATTTAAACTTCTGCTCCAACATCATCTGTGTTTTCAGACTTGATCAAACTTAGGTCTACCTGCAAACTCGTGCTGGAGTTCATTGCTGAGTATTGTAGGAGAGGCAGGTCCACAGATTCCAAGGTGGGTAAAAGGAGGAAAGGCTCAGAAGGGCAGGAACAACACTATGACAATTTTGCTGTAGCTAGACCAAGCTTTCTTGAAAACATACTGCTTTAGAGTAGGTCAGAGAGATACATGTTGATGTATATTCTGGGGGGGGGTTGTATCTGGCATTTTTTCCGTAACTGGAGTTGTGACATTTCTACCTTCCTTAATGAGAAAGGGTTGCAAAGATCAGTATATTTGCTGCCCTGAAATATTTCCTGTGATTTCATTTGAAATACTCCAGCTTTGCACAACGCAGCGCTATTACACCCTGTTTCCCCCACCTTTCTATCAGGCGTCTGTGCCAGATACTCAGTCTCAGAAGTATTACCTATGACTTCTTTCCCAGCTTTCATAGCTTCTCAGTAATACAGACTTCTGTGCCCTTTCCGTGACCCTCCATCACTTCCAGACATGAGATTTCTACGTGGACATCTATATGTTAGGAAATTCCCCCTACAGCTGTGCATAAGAGCATTCCATACTTTGCATCAGAGATGTATGTTGGCTTGGACTGAAAAGCTTAGGTCTTTCTCACATGATATCTCTTTGTTATTTTCTTTTTCTGTAACAGCATTGTGAATATTTTTGATGGGTTTTATATGCTTATTAATGTGGTTGTTTCCTGTTTTTAAAATAAAAACTATAGAATTAAGTATGTGGTTTGGATTTTACCTTTACCCTGCAGGTCTTTCATTTCCTACTCCTTTATCGCAGTATGAGTATGTCCTGGAATGTCCCCAACTTGTCCATGTATGTCACCTTCATAAGTTCCTTTACTACTGTTCCTTAGGAGTTTTTACACTAAAAAGATGTGCTTCTCTGGCTTTTGTTTGCATCTAAATCCTTTCCAGTGTTTCTCGGTAGCAGGAGAAGTGTTTGGAAGTTAGGAATTCTGCCCAGAGCTGCAACACCCAAGGCTTCTGCCCCTGTGTGCTTCGGAGGGCGGTCCCGAACTTCTCTGCCATGAAGGTGAAGAGGGACCTATTCCCCTCTGTAAATGACACATTCCCTCTGTTTGGTGAATGGCCTTAACATCATCCTTGAAAACCTTGCTTGTGTACACTCGGTGCTGGGTGTCTGAAGGGACCAGGGTGGTGAAGAGGAAACCTTGCTGCATGGAGCAAGGCCAGTCCCCAGGACCTGCTCCCTCACCTTAGGGGCTGTGACATTCCTGTCCCACTGGCAGGTCTGTGCCGTGCTCTTACCCATGTACTCCTCTCTTACTAGAGGAGTGCTGAGCTCCCGCCTACTGCCATGAGGCAGCAAGCTCTTGTTCTAGTGCACTCCTTTTCCTGTCCTACAGCCATCTTACAAGCCCAGGGAGTTTGTACCTGTGTTTCACAGGCAGAAACTGAGAACAGTTCATCAAAAAGTAAGGAGGTAAAATATCCTTCAGAGGAAGAGGATGGAGGGAAGTGAGAGGAAGGAAAGATGACAAAATCCTAAATACCCTAGAGGAAGAATCAGATTAATACAACTGTAGAGTCAGCAGACTGCACAGAGCAACCAGGAAACAGTAGGGCATAATGTGAGGTATGAAAAAGCTCAGCATAACGTGGAGCCAGTACAGGCTTTCTGGCATTACTGAGTGCTGTGTGTTCCGAGCCTATGCCTGTGTTTTGCGGAGTTTGCTACGCAACCAACCTGGGAGCTGGGGAGCGAGTGCTCTGGGCTGAGCTGCAATAATTGTTTTTCAAGTCTGGCTGAGCTGAAAAAATAAACCCTAGCCATCCAAACTCGGCAGCATATCTAGGTCAAACACTTCTGGGGTTTTGTCAAAAGAGTAGCTGGAGACCAAAATCATCCAGAGCCAAAGCACACGCTTTGGTGAGCCCTAAATTCATGTTTGGTGTGGTTTTTGTGAGAAACTTTTGGTTGGGGAATGAGTCTTGTCTTAGATACGGTTATTTTTTAAAACTGTAAGGAAGCTTCAGAAGGAAAAGCTGTTTGCAATTAAATAAGCTGAGAGAATTTAATTGATGCTACTTAAAGGTACGCCATATCCAGTGGACACAGGCTGTATAACTTAAACCAGTTCAGTTGCTGTGTCAGACCCCGTTTCTATGCTATACCCCACTAAAGTACCCGGTGTTTACAAGAACTGCCTTTTCCTTCTCCACAAAATGCAGCTTCAGGGTGCCTGGCAGGCACATGACTGCCCTAAGTCTGTTTTGTCTGCTCCCACTGCACAACCATTTTGTGTTTAGCAAATGGTCACATGGATTTGTGTAAGGCAGTCACGCTGGGGTGACAGCCACTGTGGCACGCAGTGTGGGGCCAGTGTAAGTACAGAACAAGGCACTGGTCACCCATGCGATGAGCAACCTCATTGATCAAACATCACCCAGTCTTTCATCTCTGCTCTGGTTCATCCTGGTTTGGTTTTGGTTTTTTGTTTTTGGGGTTTTTTTTTTTCTGTTTTTGTTTTGTTTGTTTGGTTTTTTGTGGGTTTTTTTTTTTTGTGGGGTTGGCTTTTTTTTGTGTTTTTTTTTTTCCTCCATCATGAACAAATTTGCCTTCCATCAACAAATCATCTTCTCCCCAGTGAACAAACTCAGATGTTTATTGCTTCCTTTATATTCCTGTCACCAACTGCTACTGTCACCCAGACTACATATTACCTTGTTTTTAACTTGTATTCATATATTAAATAATAAGGGGTCTGGGTTATCTTTGTTCCCCTCTCATTTACTTATTTCTTTCAAAGTGCTCTCTGATACCGATCAAAGCTCTCAGTGATGTGTCTTCACCTCATAACTCTGCTTTGAGTCTCACTGGAATAATATACTGCTAAGAAAGGCACAGGGATGAAGAACCAGGAGGGGATGGAAGCTGGGAGCAGTGGTGAAGGTCTGGAAGGATATGGATGCAGCAGTGTGGCTGAAGAAGTTTGTGATGTATGGAATAGCCTGTAGGAGGCTGAATGCAGGAGGGAAATAGTGAAGATTATGAGAATGTATTGAAGTAACCACTAAGAGGAGAATGGTGGGTTGCTGACCTGCAAGGAAAGCAAAAATCAGATGCAAGATCTGGAAGGAAAGCGAGGCAATCATAAAGGTGAGAAGGTGGAACTGGGCCTGAGACAGGAGCGTGAACTTTGACAGAAGGAGCTGAGAGTGAGGAAGTGAACAATGTGCTGTAGAAAGGTGACAGCCACGTGGAAGTACAGACCCTTGAGATACATGCAAAATAACCTGAAGCCTTATAGGAGCCTGGTAGCTTATGACTCACAGGTGAGAGCTCATCGGTCCCTGAGGGAAAGGGAAATGCAGGTGTCTCCTCCACCATGAATGCCTGCGAGAACCTTTGCAGCTGAAACGAACAGCTTTGTCAGAGCCACGGCCTCCCTTGCAGTGAGACCTCACATCTCAGACCACAAACTTCGGATTCTGCTTGCTTGAAGGAGGGCATTAAAAACACCCATTAAGTGCCATAGCCAGGGAGAGCTGGTGGGCACACACAACACAGCTGGCTCAGCTAGACTGATGTCAGCAGAATAGCGTATCAGAAGTAGCCTTTCCATAAGCACAAAGCAAAGGTATATTCCTGTGGTAGATAATGCAAGACAAGGTCCTGATAAACAGAATGAGCCAAGAACAATGTCAGCAAAGCCCAGTTTGGACAGATACCACCAGTGCACTGAAATCTGCAGAGGCTCATCCATGTCAGAGAAACTGACTGCAATGGCCTTGGAAGAAATATTTTTCAGCTTCGTTGTTTTCTGCCACAGACAAAACTTTCTGGGAGTGATGCAGCAGCATTACACAGCCACGTTTTTCCTTATTCTGATGCAAGAATAATGTTTACATTGATCATACGTAGCTCATAGGTAGTTGTGTGTGTTGTCATGCTTTGGTCACAACAACAAAACAAGTTAAAAGCACTGTATTAGTGGAAGGCTTCAGTATTTCCGAACACATTGTCAAGGGCAATTTTGCTGTGTGAGCAAGTCTGGTTTCTTTTTCCAAGGGTAATTGGGAAAAGAAAAAAAACAAAACCAAAAAGAAAGAAAACAAACAAGTAAATAGACGTGAAGAGAGAGAACACGACTTGTCCTTGGGTATGGGAAGTCCACCTCCTGACTGGCTGTGTGTGTGAGGATGGAGCAGCCAAATCACGAACACTAGGGCTGGCTAGAAGTTTAGCTTTAGCAAAGATTTAGTGCACAGTAGTAGCTCATGAAAAGATGGTTTCAGGGTTTTTTGTTGGCTGGGACTCAACCTTTTGTTAACTGAGCTGAGAGAGCACATTTTTCCTGCTAAAAGAAGGATCAGGCTGAACTGGTAACACTTTTAAAGGGGAGGAGAGTTGAACTCTGATGAGAAGGTTGGGAGGGAGCAAAGGGTGGGAGCTGGAAATGCCAACAGCTCTCCAGAGCTGGAACCAGCCACTGCAGTCCGAAGTGGGACAGGAGAGCAGGCAGGACACTCCTCAGTTCCCTGGAAGCCCTTGCTGAACTAGAGACCAAAATTACCATAGGAATGGTTCATACACCCAAATGTATTCACTTGGCACCAGACACGCAGACACTGGGTGTATTTGCTTGTGCAGTGCCCCAGCCTCAAGGACACTGTGGAGACGTAGCATGGCTTGTGGTTCATCATCCCCTTATGTTGGCTGGCATGGGAGGGAAAGTGGTGAAAGAGGGGCACAGAGGAAGGGGCTTCTACTGTCCCTGGTGCCAGTGAAAAGGGCTGTAGGAGGTGCTGGGTGACTGGGAAGGTGTAGGAGCCAAAGGTCCTTCTGCTTCCTGGCTCTCAGTGCTCCTGGGCAGGTTTTTGACCACAGCCATGAAAACTATGGTTGATGTGGCTTCCCACCAGCACTACAAGCCCCAGTTGAGGCTAGTATTAGAGGTCAGGCCTTTCTTCTGAGATAGAAAATCCAATGTGTGGTTTGTGGGTGTGAATGCTTTGATTGCACACATACAGTAAGTTTGGTTACTTGATCAAGATAGGGCATTAAAATTGCAGGCCAAGATAGTTGGGATAGAAGATGTTTCTGCATTTAAACCATATATCCTGTCTCTCCCAGTTTTTTAAATAACCTCATCTGAATTTATGTCCCTCTTATTGGAAACCTTGACAGACACGTACGAAACCCTCAGAACTGTTTTTCTCTCTCCTTACAGAACCCTTGAGACTGACAGTTGCCAATGTCCTCTTGGTAGAGGTAAATGAGACAACAGATGAATCAATCCCACTGAAAGACATAAAGACCAGCTGCATGTACCTCGTTACCATCCCTCCCAGCCTCAGTGCCAACACTGCGCTGTTAGGGCTCAATGCTGTAGATGGCTGTGGAGTGACCAGTAGTATCAGGAGCAGAGAAGGAGCAGTGTCTCAAGGGGCGAGGAGGGACTGGACATGAATTCTTAGTAGCTAGGTCTGTGGTCATTGTGAAGAAAAATTGCGTCTCTGGAAGGGAAGCTTAAGAGGGACAGATGGTGGGGATTTATGAGTGAATTGTGTAGACATCTTGACACTGGAGAAGACTTTCTCATCACCCTGCTCTGCCACCTTATTTCTACTCGCCTTTCAAAATCATCTGTTCCTCCAAAATCGGCCTGCTACCTGTGGTTTTCCAGTCTACCTTGATCACTCTAGAACCAGGAGCAGTAAGTTCCCTCTTCTCCGTATTTCCTGTCTGTGCTTTTGATGTCAGCTCCTCATTCTCAGCAGACTGGAATACAAATCTGAACATAGGACTTCTTTAAAACAACGATGCTTTACTCTGTGAAGCACCCTGACACATAGGTCAGAAAATAGACCAGTAGCTACTATGGCATCCCGTCTCCAGCCATTCCAGATCCAAACTAACCTGCAGATATTGACAGGCTGCACTTTTCCTTTCTACCTCACAGTGTCTGACCCACTTCTAGTATTGCTCTAGCCTATTCCACACCCTCATACACAGAAATTTCTAGTAAACCTGTATGACCTACTTCCTTAATTCCTGCCTTCTACACTGAAGCATCCTGCTGGCTGTCCTAACCATTGCCCCCACTGTACCAGAACAAGCTAGTGGGCCCAGCAGCTTGTTCCTAGGTAGATGCACTGCTGGATTTTTCTTAAGGAATAGCCCATGACTATTATGCATGAGCGAAAGCTAGTGTGAAGACTTTCTTCCTCACTCTGTCTCCCTGGTTATGAATTCTCTATCGTCATATCCTCTGGCCTTATAGAGCTGCCAAATGTTTCATGGACAGGTACATCTCTACAAATTACATGTTCCAGAAAAATATTTAGTGGATGTACATCAGCAGAACATCAGAAGTATGTAGTGGCAATAGATGTGGGATGCTTCTTCCATTTCCAGTTATTGCTCATGAAAAGTTTGGGGAAAATCTGCTAATAATATTTGGCCAGTTGGTTATGGCTTTGTATAGTTCATCTGCCTCCAGTTCAACCTTCAGTGCTCCAGAATATTTTCATGGACAATCAGCTGGTGCAGGTGCTAGGCTTAGTCTTTTTGGTGTATTCTACCCTGAGTCAGGGTGTTGAAGAGGGTGATGGGTTGCTCAGGGCACTATTTAGGCAATGTCATGTTGTCAGGACACCAGTATGAAATTAGTAGGAGTTAGTCTACTGATGGTGTCATTCACCTTCACTGGGATATTTTACAACTTCCCATTTCCTGGTATGCTGAGTACTGATTTGCTGCCATACTTCCTGCACCTTCTAAAGCAGCATGGTACCTACAGTGTAATTCACATCAAAGTATATCAGCCACTCTTCCCTAATCCATATAGATAGTATTTTCATTTTAAAAGGCAGTCAGTCTGCCCTTGGTAAACTGGTGTCAACCTTTCCTGATTACATTCTTGCCCTTTGCACATTTGGCACTGGTGTCAAGAGGACATTGTACTGAGATAAGGATGGCTGGTCTGGAGTTCCCGGAGTCATCTTGCTTGCTTTCCATGCCATTGGGCATGTTACTCTTTTCCCAGCTGTCAGGGGTGACAGATGAAAGACTGCAGTCTCAAAATCACATCAAGCAATTCTTTCAGCAGTTCCGGATGTATCCCAGCACCCTTGAAGTGTATCCTATCTAATTCCATGTGATATATTCAGCCTGAGAAGTTTTGAGCCTCTTGCTGCTCTGCTGCTGGCTGTCTCCCAAATTTCCAGACCATTATGATATGTTTGGAGAGATAATGGGAGCAGGCTTTGTTTCTGCAGGCTGGTGTAAGGATGGCTTTGAGTACCTCAGCCTCTTCTAAGGCTGAGGCATCTAATCACTAGTTTGTGCCCCGTGCCTCAGCAGACCTGTGTTTTCCCTGGAGTGGCCACTAAGATAATGACAGAATCCCTCTTGTCACCCATCCTATCCCCTTCAAGTTTTTGCTCCAGCAGAGACCTTTCTGATTTTGTCCTTCAGTACCCAAGCAGTACTTTCGCCCTTTTTCATAGCATATCCATTTTTTTCCACCTCTTTCATGTACACTTCTTGCATTTGTATTAATTGTGGAGCTTCCTTCCTTAGCCAGGATAGCTTTTGTCCAAAATTCCCAGACTCCCTGCACAACAAAATGATTTGAAGATGCTGTCTTTCATTCCTCATCTTCATGTAACCACCAAGATGCTAGGCCAGGGCAAACAGCTGTTGATGCTCTGTTGCTGTCTTTTTATAACTATGATGGTGCAAGTCAATGGAAGAGAGAGAGATGTCACAACTGGAACTACGTATTCTGGGGCACAAACAGTCAGCTACCTTCCTTCCCTGGTATTATGTGAACATGTACAAAACGGAGGCTGGCTGTGCCGAGGGACACTGCATTCCCAAAGCCCAGAGAGCATTTTCCACTGTCTCAGGGCAGTCAGAAGAATACATCAGACTCAGGAGACAGTGTGGAGTTGATGGCTGAGGGCCAGGATTGAACTGAAATTGAAGGTAATGTTTAGGGAACAGAATAAGAGGAAGCTAAGGAAGGGTGGAATGGAGTGAAGCACCGAGAGATGATGCAGCAGAAGGCCTGGCAGAGACAGCAGGTGACTCCAGAAGAGTGTCCTGGAGTAGGCAGGAGGTGGCCACTGTAGTGAACTAGCCAGGAGTATTACCACAGACCAGAGCATGTCACGTGCTGGTAGTATTGCTAGCAGTTAAAGGAAAGGAGGAAGCTGTGTGTGATAAGGAGAGGGAAGAAGTACACAGTGATGAGTGGTCAGGTCTCTGAAGGCAAAAGTGATTGAAAAATCCTTGTATGAGAGAATCCTTGAAAGCAGCATGGCTGGGAGGGGAGCTGAAGGACAGCAGGACTTGGTGGAGTGGCCACTAAGTAATGATAGTTAGTTATTAGGTGTCTCAGTTGGAGACCACCACTTTTCAGTCAAGGAATCAGGACTACAAGGTGAATTGGGAGCTGGCTGCTGTGAGACAGGAGAGGTAAATAAACTCTAGCCTACATCCTCCACGAATGTGCAGCTCAGCACTTGCTGTTGCCCAGCAGTCTGCTTTTTGTCACCGTGCTCCATCCAAAACATGCCCATCCAACAGTGCTCTGTGGGTACAAAAAGATGGCTGCCAAGCATACTAAGGTGGTAGGGATGAACAATAAAATGCGAGTATCTTTGGAGTCAGGGGTATACCAAAGGCTAGTCTCATTTCACAAGGGGTAACGGGTTCAAACTTAAACAGGGAAAGTTCAGGTTAGATATAAGGAAGAAGTTCTTTACTGTGAGGCTGGTGAGGCACTGGAACAGGCTGCCCAAAGAAGTGGTGAATGCTCCATCCCTGGCAGTGTTCAAGGCAAGGTTGGACAGAGCTTTGGTTTAGTTTGAGGTGTCCCTGCCCATGGCAGGGGGTTGGAACTAGATGATCCTTTCCAACCCAAACCATTCTATGATTCAGCAGCTAGATACAGGACTTGGCATGCTCTGCGCGTCTTTATGCTGTGGATAAAGCAGAGCTTGACAGCAGCTGATGAGAAGGATGGGGAAACATCTGCGTGCTTGCAAATATATGGGATATTTAAGTGAAGTGCTGAGCCTGCTGGTTAAAGGCAGACAGTAATACTGTATGACATGGCACTTGTTTGGAGCATCTACGCACTTCTTCTGGTGGGTCTGAGATGAGAGGTGGGGGAAAACAGCAACAGGGAGGGGACTGGTATAGGTGGCTGAGTATTTTAGGTGCAACAAAAACTTGTGCCAGTACGCATTTTATTAAAGCTCAGGCTTTTGGCCTGAGCAACCTCATTGGAAGAAGGGACAATCAGGATGAAAGTTTAACGAACAGAACAAGATAGATCATCGAGGTCTTGTCCCAGGGTGGTGCTTGGCATGCAGGGGTCGAACTGGAAGTGCGGGCTGTGCTGCGTGGTTGAGCAAGAAGCGAAACAGCTTCAGCCAGAAGAGCGAGCAGTGCCATCTGCTGGTCAGAGCAGGGTCTTTGCGCAGAGAACTTGCGTTTCCTGCTCCTGCTGAGCGCCGAGCGATCTTGTGCACTTGAAGCACTTCCCTTCCTTGCACCTGGGTATTTTAATGAACAAAGTGGTGGCCCTAGGGAAGTTGGTGAGAAAAGTTCATGCCCATCTAAATGAAATCTCAACATTGTCAAACAAAAGTGCAGAGCTGCCCTCGGGCTGATGGTCATTGCTGGAGGGAGAGGAAGAAGGACAAACACTGTATTTCCACATATTTCTCACTGAGTTTCTGCACACAGGCATGATGTATTTTATGGCTGTGGTTCTTTTTAACTGAGGGCTTCCTAAAGGACCTGGACTGTCCCCAGCTGCACCACAGCAGTTTTTCAGCCATGTAGTTTCATCATGTTCCCACAGAAATAGTACTTGATTTGATAAATTCAGCACTGTTAAGTTCCAACAGCCACCACTGGTAAGGGAGCTGGCTGTGGTGGGAGATGATGGGTGACCTTTAACCATTTCCAGTAAGCACACCATAGCTGTACTTTCACTGGGTTATGAAAGCAACACCTTCAAGACTGTATCTTACCATCCACGTAGGCTAGATTACAGTTGCCCCACAGGATATGAGCAATCAGCCTCTGCCTGCAGAAAGTTACTCACGTCCTGCAGAGTAGAAATTAGGATACCCAATTATTTGCAGAATAAGATTTTTCACGTGAACCCAAAGAGAAACATGGTCAAAATACACACTTTTCACAGAGCATCAACTGCTGGAATTTATTGTCAGTTGCCATTCAGAGCTACCTGCATAAAGGGCTTGGGGCAAACTCATAAATGCTCATGACCTTTTAAGTACCACAGCCAGGGAGAACTGATGGACATGCAAAACACAGCAGGCTCAGCTAGACTGAAGTTAGTGGAGTAGCATATCAGATGTAGCCTTTCCATAAGCACTGAAAGTATGGATGGAGAGGGGCTTGCATTACCTGGCCAACTTTGGGTTCTCTCTCATACTTCAAGGCCTTCCTTGTGTCCCTGAACATCCTTGGTCCTACCTTCTACCTCGTGGCCCCACTTTCTGATGGCCCCATTTTTCCTGTGGTGGCTTCTGCCTCATGTCATGTGTTGCAGGGTCTGCCCATCTACAGAGCTGAGGGTGACCTAGTGTTATACTCCCTCATGCTTTTGGGATTCTCTCTGCATTTTCCCTGATGTTTCAGCCCGTTCTTCCTGCTCTTCCCCACTTCTCTGCTTCCCCTTTGCGCTTCCCCATTGCTCTTTACAGAGTCATTCTTTAAGCCCCTCTTCATGCTGCTGTCCTTCCCCTGCCTTAGGTTTCTTCAAGACGTATAACCCTGTAGACAAAGCTTTGGGGAAGGTCTGTAGGTTTGAGGCATGTTATCCTGACCAGTGACTAAACTTGCATTAATCCCATCCCAAACTCTGTATGACACAGAGGACCTGCTAAGCTTATACGCAAGCCAAAGCCTTGTCTCAAAGCCTATCAGATGCTCCTACTGCCATCCTTGCATAGTTCCCTATGTGCAAGATCACTTTTTATGATGTGCTACAATATGAAGGTCACCTTCTGGTGTGTTAAGGAAGTGCCTGGAGGGGATGCTGGCAGGGCCACCACTGGAGGCAGAGGTTGGTACTGTGCTTTTGCTACACACCACTTCTAGTGTGAGCAAAAGTTACTTCTTCATCCTCGTCCCGAAGGAACATCACAACCTTTTAAAAACTCTCCAGGGTTGTTTGGGGTCTTTTTTCATGCTCAGGTTTCCACAGGCCACCAGCCTTCCACTCTCTCCGTTATCTTTCCAGTGAGTTAATATTACATCCCCCAGACCGCCTGCCTTTGGGCCCTGATTTGCTTCCTTGCTCCCGAGGCTGCTCATTCCCGCTAGAGCGCAGCACACAGAGGGAAACACAAGATACCAAGTATAGCCTTAGTGAAGAGTGCTGACTCTGTGCTACCCTGTCTGTAGCATGGAGACATGCCTGGTTATGTGGCAGCACACTAGCAACACGCATGTTATCAGCATGTATGTTTCCCAAGTGCCTCACCCTTAGCAAATAATCCCTGTAGATGATTGTCATCCACTCCCACCCCCCAATTCTCCTTCCAAAGCTTAGACTCACCTGCAATGTAATTATCAGTAATGGTTTTTTAGAGCAACTGATAGGTCATAGAAGTAAATCTTGACATGCCAAAGCACAGGGCTGCTCTGAAACATGAATGCCATGCCATCACCCCACAAAATGTGCAGTGCCCTCCCTCCCCACTCTGCCCCAGACCCCCAAACTCCCAACTGCAACCCAAACCAGGCTATAGCTCAGCAGCACTTCTGTGGCTCCAGGTGTGCACTTGAGTCAGAGCTACAGGCTTCAGAGATCAACTGATTTCTACACAGATTTGTCAGGTCTTGCTCCTCTTTGCCCTGCAGAGCTAACACAGCTTATGGGGAAACTAGGCACATTGACAACTTTGTTTATTAAGGTCCAGCAATGATGTGAATGGTGCCCCAGTAAAGCTTGCTGGAGGATAATCCAATATAACTGTTGCTGATAGTGATGGGGCAGAGGACCAGACCTGGCTTGGTCCTCCAGCTCGTCTCTGTTCCAGAGCAGGCTGGTACGTGGATGAGATGACTGTGAAGAACTGGAGGAGCTCAAGTGACACACCACCTTATTCACTTTTATGAAAGCCGTGTGTCTGGCGTTGTTTCTGCCAGTTCAGCCTTTCCCACCTGCCCTCACCTGCATTGTGGGAAGGGCAACCTGAGTGGATCCAGCAGCAGCAGTGCCTTCAGACAAGACTGATCTTCCCCCTACGTGTTAGCAGGAATTAGATCCACAGATTGCTGACAAGCAGAGGGGATGAGATGCTGCAGTTCTGGCTTGACACTGACGTGGCAGAGAGAAGCTGTGTTTTGCACACTCCTATGCCTGCTGCTTTGCCCTGAGGCCTCCCTTTTCTCATCCCCTCATTTTGCAGGGCACACAAAGCAGAATGTAACCTTCTCCACGTAACCTCACCAAAACTGTGGATAATAACACCCTTTAGCTCTAAGACAAAAGTTTTTTCCATTGACAAATTGATATTTCTGCCTAGTCAAGGTGTAGCCGGTGCTGCACAGCAACAGGCACAATAACTGAGCCAATGTGGTGCCTCAGTTTCCCTGTCCGTGAAAATGACATTATACAGATCTTTGTCAAGTGCTTGCGTGTCTGTGACATAGTATATGTTGTTATACCTCATCTGGCAAATTTGCATCTCTTCTGCCAGGTTTTTTTATTTTTTCCATGTTGTGCTTTCTAGACATCTCCCTTTGATTACCTACCATCAGGATTCTTTCTCCCCAGGTGCATGACTAGCCTTCATCTTTCCTTCTTCCTCCCTGCCCAAGCAAGATAGGTTCCTTTTGCATTAGTTCTTTGTTCTCTGTGGTATTTGCAACACCCTCCCAGCCTTGTATCACCTGTGAATTCCATTCCTCCTGGTTGTGTTTTCCCTGTCTTTGCAGCACCTAGAATGACGAAGCCTTTTGTGCTGCTGTTGCTGCAATTGAACCTGATACTTGAAAGGAGGAGAAAAGGTTGGAATAAACTGCTCTGATGATTCATCCCCGGGGCTGAGAGATTTGCTCCTTTGATATCAGTCCCTTGATCAGAGCTCTGCTATGTTATCTCTGTTTGTCTGGGGAGACTTAATTCCTGGCACATTTGAGCTGGTGGAATCCCAGATACCAGAGCCAGTGACTGGAAAAGGAGCACACTGCATTCTTCTCCCACTCTTACATATGTCAAAGAGTCTGTAAGGTTTGGTGGACCACAGCCTATAAGCCCCTTAAGCAGCCGTTGTCTGCATTTAATGCAACTGAGAAACCTTTTCCACCTGCCAAAATCCATCACCTGTTCTCATCTTATATCCCTTGCAGAGATGTCCCAGCACAATGTTCTCTTCCTCCTGCCTTGTTCTGTGGGCAGATTTCCCTGCCAGGGTTCATCCTCTACTTGTGTGCCACATGCTCACAGAATATTAAGGACCCTTTCACCATTCTTTTATAAGACTGTGCACTGGTGATGAAGCAGGAAGAATAAACACCATGAAAAGAGCATGGAAAGCCTAGTTGAGACTAGCCTACCTCAGATGTCTTGGTCAAAAGCCTAATGTCAAAGAGCTAGCTGAGTGGGATTGATTCCCAGGTATTGACAGCTGAGCTGGAAGAGGGGTCATGGAGACCCACGGTTTTGCAAACTGGGTTTAAGTGGGAATTCTTTGGAAGATTTGCTTAGGAACGAATTGAGGGGGTCACACAGGGACCACACCTCTGTAGGACCAAGTGGGTTTTCCAGTGCTGGACATGTTTTTTCTCTATATACGTTTTGGTTAAAATGCTCTGCATTGCACAAAGCAGTTAAACATGATTTGAGGCTTCAAGTCCTCAGACAGCTTGGTGCTGTGGCAATAACCACCACTAAAAATCTTCATAGATTTTGTTAATGAGAAAAGGAAACAGTTCAAGTACGCAAAAAATGTGAGCATTAGAAAATCCCTCATTCCCTTTCTTTTTAGGGAGAAAACATATCACAGATAACAACAGTTAAGATCCATTATTCTAGGGAATTTAGCCATGATGGACCTGGGACATAGGCTCACTGTTACCTTATATACAAACTTCTTTCTTCAAAGGCAAAACATATATTGAAAAGGGAAAGGAAAACCAATGAAGGTGGAAAGTGTATGTTCCATATCTGATGCTGGAGTCTCACACTACTTTCTTTCAGCTGGTGTGACACACATGGTACGGACAAGAGGTTTGGGAAGTGGGAAACACACAGCAGCAGCAGGCTGGCTGAGAATCCGTTGTACTCGCACAATGCCCATGAGCTTGCAGCCATTCAGCCAGAGAAATTGCTGTGGATAGTAACCAAGCGCGCCTTTTAAACATGAAGTCAAGAGGCAGAAGCTGGACTGAAAAAGCTTTGTGAAGAATGGGAGAGAGCAGAGGAATCATCCACTACATTTCAAGAGATGTTGGAATGAGGCTCAAAGTGGTAGCTGTGGTGACGCTGTCCAGGGCCTTCTCTTTTGCCTGCTCTGGTCACATCTCTTATTTCCAGACCAGGGAAGTAAAATCCAAAAGGTGAGACCCAGGCGACTGTGGGAGGTGCTGTCACTGCTGGCAGAGCTCTTTTCTTCCAATTTCAATTTCCTCTTGGCATCAGAGTCAAATTGCACTTCTCTTAAAGGGCCTCATTGTGTGAAGGACTACACAAAAGATATATGAACAGAAAAATCCATGCCATGATAATGATCAACAGCTTGTCCTAGACTGCTTTATTGGAAACCAATGCCATTCGTTTCTTGGCCCTTACGTACTTTTTCATTGGGCAGATTAAAAAAAGAAAGAAGGAGACAGAAGGAGAGGATTTGAATATATTTATCACTCTATATATATATGGGGCTGTGGTTTTTTAACCTTTACCTTTTGCTGATTTTACTCAAAAATTCTGGACAGCAAGATAAGGTGAGCTTCTGTTACTCTGAATAATTTAAGAGAAGGAGCCTCTGCAGACCGCTCCCTTCCTTCATGAACCAAAACCACTTAACATGGGAAGTTGACTCCTGAATTACATTTGCAGAAGGAAAAATGGAAAGCAGCTATAGGAAATACTGATGAGTGTTATTTAAGGTTTGCAGACTTCCTAGCCCCTCCCCAGTCTCTTTAAGGTGGGTGTTACCATAGCTCCCTTTACATCTTCCAGCCCTGGGAGGTCTTAACTTACTTTTTTGTGGCTTTGGTTGGCTGCTATGTACAGTGAAGTACCAACTCTGACCCTATTTAGCTCTAGGCCCAGAATAGCCTAAGAAGAGAAAGGGAATCCTTTTCTTTTTTCTTTTTGATCATCCAATTTATTTAAAAAGTATATTCCCTCACTGGGAATATATTTTACTCCTTTTGGCATTTTTCAGCCAAGCATGACCCAGCTAAAAAAACCCGAACAACCAACAGCAAAAATCCCAACCCAAAACAGCAGCATGTTTATGATTTTTTAAATAGATTTTCCTTTCCACCATCTATCCTCACTACAGAAAGACCATATGTGTTGTGGGAGGGAAAAACTTTTTTGGTACAGACTCATTAACAGTGTTTGCAAGCAGGACAAGGCCATTGTGAGAGCAGGCAAATACATGGATCTGACTAGATTACAGCACAGTCTCACCCAAAGCGAAGAAAAAATGTAGAAGATGATCAATCACCAAAAAAGAAAAGTCTTTGGAGGAAAATAGGATGCTTTAAGAGAAGTAAATTCATATTCAAGTTATCATTAAAGAATTGACGTGCTAAACCAAGTGGTTAAACAGGGAACAGAATGGGAATGTTGCAACGTTTTTGCTACTTTGCTTCATATCATTCAAACTGTATTACTTTTCTATTTACTGGCTTTTATAAATGTCTTTAGATCAAGCCATTACTACCAATGTCAGTCACAATCCCCTGAAAATATTTAAACAAAGCAGGGCATTTGAAGCCTTAAGGCTTCAAAGAAAGGAGAAATACTATAAAACGATACTGTCAAAGCCCTTTTCTTAAAATAACTTCATTAACTGTCTTTGAATACTTAATCAAAATCACATTTGGTAAGTTCAAAGACTGAAAAGCCTCCTTTTTTTTTTTAAATACAACTCAGGGAAAAAATGCTTGTTCACCAATATTACCAGTTGCAGAAAGAGCCTGTATTGCCCAGAAAGCTTCCAGGGGAGTGCTGAGTGCTAAGCCCACAGTGCAGGTCCCTCTGGGGAGCAGTACTCCCCATCACCTTCTGAGAGGGGTCTTCTGAGGCCAAGCCTCCAAGAAACTTGTTTTTCTCCTGGTACAGTGGTAGTAATAAGGACTTCTAAACTGTTGCAGCCCAAACTGCCACAGGTCTGCCGCCCAAACAGGAATGCAGGTGTAGTGATACTTCAGTTGGCGGCATCAGCTCTGTCTTCACTGAAGAGGCTATTGGGCAGAACTACACCAAGAAGAGGTGAGCCACAAAGGCTCAAGCTGTGACTGACCATCTAAGTCTATTCAGGCTGCTGTCAGCTTTAACTTTCATTTCTTGCTCTGTTATATCCACGCTGTGAGCGTCAAGCTTCGTGTGCCTGTTAGCTGTCCTGGGAAACTTTGCCAGAACACAGACATCTCAAAGTCAGGTCTGTCCAGTGTCTTTATCCAGAGCTGAGCTTTCCCATTTGACCCTGTCTGATTACTATTTTAGGAGAAAAGAGCAGCACCTGACAAATGAAGAGTTCTGAAAGGTAATTTATTTCCTAAACAGAAGAAACAAACAAACAAAACAAAAAAACCCCACCAAAACTAAAACCAACCAAAAGCTGTTGCCTGGAAGGATGATTTTGCTGAGAGTCACCTATGAAATGCGTAGAAGACATCGTGCCTGTGACCAAACATGGCTAGGTGGGGCTTGTTATAAGAAAATCAGGTTGTCGCAACCATACTGACTGTGCCAATGAAAGGACATAGTTACAGAAACCATTTCCATGAGCGTGTTCTCCAACTTCTGCTCTGCTTGAGCTTCTTCTGAATGATGCCCATCATCCCAGAGCTGTTTTCAAGGCTGTTTTTTCAGCCTCTCCTGCCATGTCATTTGATTTACCCTGTCAGTTGCACCTGTGTTCACCACTTTGTGGTTTTCTTGGGCAAGTCAGCATGAACTATAACCACATCGTAGAGGGCATGGGAACAGAGAATGAGGACTTTTTCTTCCTCAGAAAGTAGAGAGTAGTTTCTCTCTAACCTCTAGTCTTCCTACCTCACTGCCCTTATGAAGGAAACCTGGTCATTTACGGGCTACTGTTTGATTGCGACTGTTGCAGAGTTCAGTGCTATTTCTGAGAAAGCAAATGACTTAGCTTTTGATGAAAGATCATGCTACTAACATGACTGTGAAGAATTTACCCTCTTTTTATTGGAGTGTGCTTTCAGCTTCATGGTATAGAAGAGCAGATAAAGGTTGTTTAAGATACTAGAAAGCCCTCTGAGCTAAAAGCATGAGCATGAGAAGGCTTTCATGTGTATTTTTTGTGAGACAATGGTGAGTATTGGGCCCAGCCTGGAGTAACACAGTACCAAACCGCCCAGAGTCTGGTTCGGTCTGATGCCAAGCCACATCTGTCAGCTGCTTGCAGTGCTGGTTTTTGGGAGCCTGCACCACAGACTGTGTCACGTGCCACACAGGGCAGATAAGCTGCTCCCTGTGCTCCTCTGAAACCACGGAGGGTGAGGCCCTGGGCTTTACTTCGTCTCCTTTGGCTGTCAGTCCCCCTCCCGCCCCAGGGAGGTGACTCCCTCTGTGCTGCCCCACTCACTGGTCCAGTCTGGTGGGTGGTTCTGGTCCCAAGGGCAGCACCATGCTCCTCCCTGGCTTCTGCCCAGCGGGACTTTGTAGTGCAGGTGACTGGGATAGTTTATTATGGCCTCTGGGCACTTCACAAGAAAGATCCCAGACACCTTCAGAAGTAGCTGAAATCAAGGAGATCAAGTGTGAAGTGCCCAGCCACTGAGGCTCCCAACAAGCAGATACCTACTGCCACCCAAGCCATATTTTCTGCCAGGTGTCTATATTAAACAGTCTTACAAGATATGTTGATATTCCCCAGGTCTGCTACCTTGTTTTCATTTTCTAATGGCACCTAAGGCCACGACAACTTGAACACCAACAGGGTAACAGGCCAGATATGAATGAGTGCTAGACATTCTGCTGGACTGGTGGTACTGAAGCTGCACAGTGGGGTCCCAATCCCTGTACATCTCAGGTCATTGGTGTCTCTCCCTTTGCTAAATCAGCTAGGGCCTGAGAGCAAATATGAGGGACAGTGATCTGAGCTTTTGTGGTCCTGCAGCTCTGAAACCTGGAATGATCCGGAAGTGAGGCATGAGCCAAAACCACCATGTAGCAGCTGTTATAGAGTAACGGTCTTATTCAAAACGTTCTTGGGCTTCTACTGGGGCAAATGTGCTCAAAACCCCTTTTTTGCTTTAGTTTTTCAGGTTAATTTCATATTCAAAACTGCATTTCTTGTGCAGAGAGATATCAGTCCCTGCAGTTTGTAGGCATAGAAAAGACTTACATGCAAACAGAAAATACTGAGTTAAAGAGATCTGAGCCAGGCCTTCAGTTCCCTCCAGTCTGTAGCTCACGGTGAAGTGCATGGCCCCAAGGCAGCAGAATCATGCTGCAACGTGACAAGTGAGCTGAATGATGTGCCCATGACTGACTCAGGAGCAGGTGCATTGATTTTCAGGTTCACCCACTGGCCAGTCCTGCAGTTCCTTCTGCTTTCCCATGCAGAGATCTCAGAAGGCTCGCAAGTTGCCCCTGCTCTACAGACAGGGAAGCCAGGACTAGGCACCTGCCATGGGACACAGAGCAGCATCAGAAGTGCCGGTGGAACTGGTGTTCTAAATCCTTTTGAACTTAAAATGTACAACTTCAAACACTTCCTATGGTCTTGCTCACCCCACCTGTCTGTTTCTTCTCCCTGCTGATGAACACTGACATCAATACAGTTTCCCCTCTCTGGCTTGTCCAGTGCCTACTGGTTTCTAGCACAGGCTTGGGTAAAAGGCAGCAACAAGCACCTGTGGAGCAATGAGGCACAGAGGGATGCAGCGATGGTCCAGGTTAAATAATTTCAGAGTCCTGTGGACCTGCATCCTCAGCTCTGAGCTTCTGACATGAGGTATGCACATATGCTGGTGCTAAGGCAGGGCTGGTTCTAACAAGAAATATTTGAATTAACTCTGGGACTTCCACCTGTGCATTGAGAATGATGGACGTTAGCTAGAGATTTGCAATGTGTTTTGAAATGAAACGAATAAAATCTTCCTAAAGAGCAAAAACTCCTTGGGGGAAGAGACTGGAGCAAGCCCATAGAGCCGACCAACCTGCAGGCCCGTAGCTGAATTCTGTGCCTCACTCACTTACCTCTAGTTATTTAATGAACAGCTCTTCAGGTGCCTGTCCTCCTTGGGTGGGCCATGTCAGCAAACATCAGCTAACCCTGCCTCAAAGGAAACTCTTCATCTTTATTTCAACCAGCCTGCGACAGCCTGGCAAAGACTACACTAATGAAAGGATGTGCCTTTGAAAAGCCATGGCAGAGCAAATCTATTAGCAGTGGACCTTACCTGCACTAAATCTCTTCCTACCTCCATAATGAGAATATCTTTGCTGATTGTCCCTCCGTACACTGGCCAGCTGAGATTGCTGAGTCTGCTCTGCAAAATCACATCTGGTTTTGGATGTGACTAGTCCAGTGTTTCTGGGTTTGCTCTGGCACAGGCAGGTGGAAGATGGGCCAGACATGTTTTCAGCTGTCTCCCTCAAATGCCTGTGTGAAGGAAATCCATTTTCAGTTAAAAAACCAAACCAAACCAGACACCAAACCCCAAAGTGTACGTTCTTGCCCCCAGGGCTGATCTTTACTGATTTGTTTCCCCACCTTGCTCCATCTCTGACATTTGCCCCAAGAGCATGGAAAGTGCTGCCAGGCTGGGAGGGTGCGTGCATGTATGTGTGGCTCTTGTGAGGGCATCAATGTGACACAGGCCACAAAGAAACAGTCTCAGAACCCTCCCCATAACCTGGAACCGGGCCTTCAGTTAGCCCGGCACGGTACTGAGGCGCTCAGCACCACATCTCCCTGCTGTCCACTCCTATGTGGTGAAGATTGTTTGGTATTTGTTCTCCCAATGGAGAGACATCTGCACTCAAGGGGTCATTTTGTGACAGGACAACTTGAGCTGAGCCCAAAGCAGCCAGCGGGAGGAGGCTCCCTGGGGCTCTGGGTCAGACCCCTGCTCAGGTGTGA
This sequence comes from Nestor notabilis, assembly GCF_000696875.1. NCBI lineage: Eukaryota > Metazoa > Chordata > Aves > Psittaciformes > Psittacidae > Nestor > Nestor notabilis. The sequence goes on along the minus strand of NW_009915290.1, from coordinate 15,161 downwards.
CTGAGGAACCTGCAGAATGGGAAGAATTCAGAGGGGACATATTTTAGCCCTGATGCCATGTGTGGCTTTCTCTCACCCCTCCACCCTGCTCTGTCCCCACCCCGACCATCAGCCTCTTTAACATGACAAAGAGCCCCGAGGAGCAGACGGTGGGGAATATTGCAGTCCCCGGCAGGGTATGGGCAGCTATAAAGGTAACTGCCCGTCCGCACTGCGGGGTTACCTCCGCTTGCTGCTGAGGCGGGCTCCCCCCGAGTGAAGGTGGCACCTATCAGAAGGTGGGGGAACCACCCCTTGTCCGCCGCCCATGTGTGCGCACCTGGCTCTGCCCCCCTCCCAGGCGTACCCCGGCGGGG
>NW_009915290.1:14460-14740 GCF_000696875.1 Nestor notabilis | reverse complement strand
TGGGGTGGCACGCGGGACCCGCGGGCGCCGGCCAGTCTCCGGAGGCAGGAGGGAAGAGGCAGGCGGCAGGTAAGGCATTTCGGCTGAGACCTGGAGCCGATCCCCGGGATACCTGCGTTCAGCTCAACGACCTTGAGAAAAGTTTTCTCTCTCCGTGCCTTGGCACCCTAATGTGTGAGCTTGGGCAGAGCGCGATGTGGGCAAGGAACATGGGTGACCCTGGGCAAGTCACACCACCTTGCCATGGCCACTGTGATCCCGGTTTGTAAACCTCAACAGA
>NW_009915290.1:13530-14393 GCF_000696875.1 Nestor notabilis | reverse complement strand
GGAATGCCTAGGCCTCCTTTTAGTCAAATGCTGTCATGTGTGCTATGGAGAGAAACAGCTCCTGAAGGCAATTCTGCTAGTGGCATCCCTTATCCCCTTACAAACTCCTCACACCCTTCGTGTGCTCATTACACTCGAGCCCAGTAAATCACTGTGCCGGGAAATCTGCTCCCTTTAAATCGAGCACTGTTACACTCTGCTGCTTTTAGTTTGCTGTTTCCCTTCTCCACTTCCCTTTCCGTGCTCGTGCTGCCTTGCATGTCCATCTCTGCAGGACAGTCCCAGGCCCCACTGCGGTGGCAGTTTCTGTTCCTGCCACCCCAGTGAGCGGCAGGCGAATGGCTGATGAAAGCAGGTTTTTGCACATCCCCGTTGTATGATCAGCAGGGTAACACTCGTGTAAGGTTCCTGGTTTGGAGGAGGTCAAGCTTTTGGAGAGCTGGTTTTAAGCTGTCAGATGGCATAGAGCGACAGGCTCCGGCAGAGGGACTAGTGTCTACTTGGCACATGGCTATTTGCCATGCAGTTTGGAGAAGGGCTTGTGTTCTCTGCACGCTGCCTGCTCCACAAAGGGTGTGGGCAGGCCGACTCGTTTGTGCCCCCAGTCGGCCTGGTTTATAGGCTTGAAATCCAGCTTTGAACACTCTCCTCTGATGCCTCTTTCTGCAGAAAGAGCCCATCACAGAAGCAAAGGCCTACTGATGTCAAAGGTGGTGGGGCTGTCTTAGGTTTTCATGTTTATGCCTGTCATACTGCTGTTTGTGTTTCTTGTTTCCTCTTCCCTTCACTCTCTTCTCATGGGAGAGGGAGAGCACCTTTGTCTTGTGCTCAAGCTGCAGGTTATAAATTACGTGGGGGCTTGG
>NW_009915290.1:6983-13517 GCF_000696875.1 Nestor notabilis | reverse complement strand
AGGAATGTGTGGGAGCTTTAGCTCTATGGTATCTTCCTGTGGTTCCTGTCTAACACAAGACTTTTCTGTTTTCCAAGCCCACATTCTCAGCATGGTCATTTCCTGCCTATTATAAGGCTTTTACCTTTCCTTTCTGCTCAGGTTCTGCAGTCTGCTCCCATGCACGTAACACCTCAGGCCCTTGCACCTCTTCTGCTGACAGCCCCTTTCTCCTTTTAGGCAGAATCGTTTTGTAACCCCCATGGCCCTGCTCCCCAGCACCAGAAACCTGCCCCACTCCACATCTGCCTCTCCACACAGTCTGTGCTCCGGGTGGTTCTCGTCTCCTGGGGATAGGAAATAGCCAAGAGCAGGCCTATGAGAGCAGGCAACCCTAGAAGGGCAGCCACCACAGAGAGGTGTGCCTCTCCGGGGGGTGATACTGTCAGACGTGGCTGCCTTTCTGAGGCCCAGAAATGGCCTCAAGGCTTATGAGTGATTGCTTCGCAGCATCTCAGCTTCCGACAGAAGGAAGGGTTTGATATGGAGGACGAGGAGCTCATTCCTCGGAAGGGCGTCAGTACTTTGCACTAGACATAGATTTGGGAAGTTGAGGAGGGTGTCTTAGTGTGGGTTTCAGGGTGACAAGGAAGGATATTGGGGGCTATTGGTTGGTCTTAGTAGTCAGAAGGTGTGTACTAAAAATGGCACTGCCCCATTCACTGCACCCCCCTCTCCTGAAATGTCAGTAGGAGGAGAGGGGATGGACCATGCAGAAGGGTTTGCAGAGAAGTAGCTGGAGGAAGGAAGAATGGACAGATTTGCCATTGCACTTACAGGGAAGGGAGAAGACTGGCATCACATCCCTTCAGTCAGGGCTCGCCTGAGATGATCTCAGCCTCTCACAAACCCCAGCAACCAAGCACCTGGCAGAAAGGTGCTGGGGTAATCTCTCCTGTTAGCATTTTCCTATTCAGGCAGCCTGAATGCCTTTGCATCTTGGCAGCTTTTGTCTGGACTAGTAGCCCAAACTTGTTTAGGAAGTTTTTCCTTTAGATCTTTATCTCAACTTTGTCCTCTACAGGGACCCCCTTAGGACATGTACTAGCACAAATGAGAAAGGATTGAACACGTTCCTCTGCACTCCTGAATTTTGTCCCCATTGTCCCTGGTACAAGATTACTCTTGTAGCGCTGCTTCCATTGCTCTTCATGCTTGTCCCACACATTCACCTCTCTTCTCTCCCTCCCCATTTCCATTTCAGATTTTTCTCCTTCATTCTTGTCTTCCAGAAGCCCTCCTCAGCCAAATAGGCCCTCCATTTATACATGCATTTCCAACAGTGCTGTGGTGGGAGCCCCAGGCAAACAAGAGTGAGCCAATATCCAAGGCCTGGCTGATGCTCTCCTCCTGCCACCCCATCACTGTAGGAAATGACTGCTCTGGAAGTTGCCATGCCACTGTCTATCAACTGCCTTGAGATTGCTGGGCAGGCAGTTTCAGGGAGCCCAGACACCACCTCAAAACTATGCCTGCAACCACGACCAGGCCTCTATACCACAATGAGACTGAAATATTAGGGGTGTCTTTTGGTGGGTAGTAACACTGTGAGTCAATGTGCACTGTCTCCCCTCACTGCCCTGACTTCTCCAGCTGGCCAAAGGGAGCCACAGGCATCCTGGAGGGCTGCTTGCTGTCAGTGGGCTTGTTTGTGCTCGCAGATCCATGAAGGAAGGATCTGTGAGCATGGCTCCATGAAGCAGCCTTTGCTTCAAGAAAGCCATATGGTAGGCAAGGAGCTCTACAGCAGGCGGGGACCATGCTCATAGCCATACAGCTATGCACTATGTCTTGCATACTTTTTCTCATTGTCTTTTTATTTCTAGAAGTATCCCCAGCTTCATCCAGTTCTGGGAATTTCAGCCAATTCACACCAGATTCAGCCACCAGCCCACATTCAGCATCCTCGTCCCCACAGCCTACAGCTAAGTCTCAGAAGGGCAGAGAAGATGGCATGGACGGGATGAGGAAGGCCAAGAAACGCACAGCTTTCTCCAAGGAGCAGCTGCAAACCCTGCACCAGCGGTTCCACAGCCAGAAGTACCTCAGTCCCCAGCAGATCCGGGAGCTGGCTGCTGCCCTGGGGCTCACCTACAAGCAGGTGAACATGTAGTCTTTGACCCATGGTATATCTGTCACAGAGCAGCTGAATGGTCACATAAGGCAGTGACAGGATGGGAAGATAAATCCCCACCTGAGAATACAGGCAAAGGTTCCAGCTTACAGTTGCTTCCCTGCTTATTCATGTCCAGGGATCAGAAGCACTTCTTGGGTGTCACCTCATTGAGGCCTCCCCACTGAGGGGTCAAGTTAAGGGTACTGTTGCCAACACTTGTAATAGAATTGCAAACACAGTGATGAATATGTTGTTTGCCACAAGCAGCCTCTACCCTGGGCTTGACAGCAGTTCACAGGCTTTTTCCTTGCACTGGTAAACTTCACAGAAACCCTGGCATGCATCAGTTCTCTTAATCCCAGGGCTGCAACATGCTGAAAGCTATTGCTAATGTTTCCTAGGGCTGATCTTGGCCAGCATCTAATAATGTCCCACACTCAGCACTTCCTGGAGGCTTGACATCCATTCCGCCCTCTGTGTGGGAACTGCCAGGTTCATATATTGCAACTCTTCAGGGTCTTTGCTGATCTCCAGGCAGATTGTATGCAGTGAACTGGTGCTGGCTCAGTTGATGCCTTCTTAAAGCAGAGGGGGCCGAGCAATGGGGGTAAAAGTGCTTGCAGTTACAAGTGAAAAATCTGACTGGAATTTGGGTGTCAGAGCTGGGCATGACAGCCTGGCTGCTCTGGGACTAGAACAAGTTATACATGCACTGTAGGTGCACACATACACATGAATACACTGAGCTGGTGCTGTCAGGAACTTGAGACTGGTGGGACAATCTGATCTTTCCTTCAATCCACATCCTTACAAAGGCTGCTTTCCCAGTGCAGACACAGCCCTGGGGGGAAATGGATCTGAAATTCACCCCAGCAAGGAGCTTTGAATTTGGGAACTGCTGGGTACGGGGAGCAAGCTTCTCCCTTCTCCGCTCACAAGCATGCAGAAACAGTGTCTTAGAAGCTTGCTTGAAGTGCAGGGGGCTTGTAGAGTTCTGGATGGGTCTAGTTTGCACCAGTCATTCATCCCCATGATTGAAATGAGTCAGTTTGTCACAGCTATAACTGTCTCGTGGATGGAATGCAGTCCCCTCCTCCCACTATGCAGATGCACTCGCCACCTGCTGAGGCTGCTAGACAGACATCCCCCCTTGGCAGCAACCCCAGGGAGCTCTTCAGGCCTTTATCTGCTGCTGCCCATGTATCTATGCCATCTGGTCACTCTTCCCCTGGGTCTTCCTGCTTGTGAATCCAATAACATTTGCTCTTCCCTCTCCTTTGCTGATGTTTTCTTTTCTCTGCTCTCCCTTCCCTACCCAGGTGAAGACTTGGTTCCAGAACCGGAGGATGAAGCTGAAAAGGTGCCAGAAGCATAGCCTGTGGACTGAACGGGCTCAGTGCCTCACACAAGTAAGAACATAGCATGTGGCTCAGCATGACCTTCTATCTAGCCAGATAAGTCAAGTCCTGCGATGTATTTCCTCCATGACTGCAATGACTTAAGTATAAAAGTATGAGTGTGCCCTGCCTTCTGGTTTGTTCAGTGCAGAGGCACAGGCTTGGCACTACTCCATGTTCTGTAGGTAGCCTAGCAATAGACTGACTATGCCACTGAAATGCTTCCAGAGAAAAGCTGTTTTCCTCACACATACATATATATATATGTGTGTGTGTGTGTGTTTGTGTGTGTCTATATCTGTGTAACCACCTGTGAGCTATTGGGATTGATGTGGTTCTTCTTGCCCTCCCATGCCATTGCTGCCAATCAAGAGGACATGAAATGTAGAGGAACAGAGCCCTAGTACCTGCCAGGCTATTTATTCTGTGGAGAAGCTATTATCACAGTGGAGAAGCTCTGTATTCTGACTCACTGTCTTTCCCTTTCAGAGTGCCTTCCAGCCAAGTACTTACCTGGACATGCACCCCAAATTCCACCAGGGCTACCCCATCACTGCAGCCAGCAACATGCAAACCATGCCTCCCCCCCATCAGCACTATGGAGCAGGGCAGAACGCTTACACAATTGTGACCAATGAGGATGGAGGAGTCTTTGGCAAAGGTGGGGGCACCTGCAGCGTCCAGCAGACACTGCCCAGCTTCATTGCCCAGCACAAAGTAGACTTTTACCACAGCTATCCTGGCAGTGTGGAATACCCAGGCACAAAGACGGGTGACAGCTGTAACTTTCACCACTCTGCCACCATGGGCGCTCCTTTCCCAGCCACTGCTGGCCACCATCTTTATCACTCCTAAGCACTGTGGATGTGGGGTACCTGGGGCAGCCGCGAATCAAACCTTATTCTCATCTCTCCCTTTGTTATTCATGTGCTCTTCATCTCTGGGGCATCATTCAGCTAGAACCTGTTTTGGCATCCAAATAGTGCCTGCAAGCGTGCACAGACACATAGACATGCAGATACCTGTTTGCCCATATATGTAGATACAGCTTTTCATTCATATGTCCTTACACATGCACACACACACTCTTCATTATTGGCACAGACAACCTTATAGCAAGACCCAAGATCTAGCTACCTAGATTATGCCCTGGATCTTCTAAATTATGGTTCTTGTAACTTGTCTCAAGAGGAGGCACAGATTCCTTTGGGGATCTCCTTTGTACATGTCACTGTGCAGTTGTGTATACATAACACATGAAGTCATGGACTGTGTGGAGAAGTGCTGGTCACATACCATTCACTGAAGTTGGAGAAGTTGTTGTCACACACCAAACATCTGATGATCAGCCACCAGTTCTGTGGGTCAGCCACAAGGAGTAGAACTGATGAAGTGTCTAGTGAAGGGAGATGTGACAATTAGCTTGCACAAAGGCTGGTAAGATGATCTTATAAGCATCAAAATTATAAATAAGCCCTTTGTTGTAGTTTGTATCTTTCTGTGCCTCCCCTCGAGAAAATCTAACAGTGCATTGAATTTGGCAAATAATAAAATAATTTTAAGACTGATTGATTATATATTTTTCTGTATCTTTCCCCCCCCCTCACTGTACTAGAGCATTGCAATATGAGATCCATCATTGCAATACGATGGAGCATAAACAGCCATAGCAACCGTATGCCATCGTTATTACTGATTTGACTCTGAAACTAGAGACAGATTTTTCTGTGTTATTAGTGGATCAGCTTCATGACTTGGCAATGCCAGATAGCTGAAGTCAAAGGACCACGTGAGTAACTGCCATTCACCTTAAGAATATTCCCTAACCAGTAATATTTTATACTGAGACTGGCTAAAACGTGGAGGTACCGTCATTTCTCAGCTTAATACTACGTACGTGTCTAGGTACCTGAACAGATGTGTGTATCAAGGTATATTTAATAACAGGGACCCAGTTCCCTGAGTAACAGGTTTTCTATTACTCTGGTGATGGCAATGGCTTTATCTTAATGCAGTGAAGAAGCTCTCACGGTTAAAAAAATGAACATAAAATGAAAGCAATTGATGTCTGTGACTGCAGTAGTAAGAGACATGGACTTCTATTGGCAAAGCTGGTTTATGTCCCTGTGCCTCACAGCTGTTTTTTCCCACCCCCACTCCCTCACAACCCTGTGGCTGTTCAGCTATACAGCTTCTAGAGCTGCACTGTAAACTGCATGGCCAGCATGATTTGGGGAAAAATAAGGAGGGCAAATTTCAATTTTGGAGATCCATTTTAAAGCACAGCTCTTCCCCTCCCCTTGTCCTACATCCAGAGAGTGTGCAAGCTTGGGGAAGACACTTTTTGCAACCACTGCATCATCAGAGAGGTGGGGATGGATTAAGCTAACTTAACTGAAAAGGTGCTGGTTAACACATGAAGGTGGACTACAATAGCAGCAATCATCAGGGCTCTCACATGAATAGCAGACGAGTTTTTCAGCATCTTCGGAGCCAACAGTGCTGCTACTAACCTGAATATCATTTGAAACCTTTCCATGCGACCCCATCAAAGGCTGCTCTAGGTCAAAAAATTTAGCTTGTGACTGCTCCTAATGATTGTCTGGAAAAGAAATCCCCTGTCATGCCCTGTTGTTTCAGGGATGCTTTAGGACGGGCAGGGTCTTGCTGTGAAGTCTCTGTGACTGGCTTGCAGGAGGATGCTGTCTATAAGAGCAACAGTTGTGATTACCCTACTATTGCTAACAAACACTACTGAAACACTTGCAGTTTCCTCAAGAGACCTATAACATTTTTCAGAGGCCATTGTTCAAAGCTAGAGCTTATTGCCATAGGTGGATCAGGAGACTGAAAGCCTGCAGCAATTCCAGCAGGCAAGTAAGCCATTTCCAGGAAGGTAGTTCATTGATGTCTGCTGTATCAGGAGCTGCATTCTCAATGCCCTGTGTAAAAAGAGCAGGCATGCAGCTCCAGTTACAGCAG
>NW_009915290.1:6474-6932 GCF_000696875.1 Nestor notabilis | reverse complement strand
CCTAGTATGTAAGCAATGACTTGGATGGATCTTGGGGCTCACCCAAGTCCCAGTGTTGTAATTTGTAAAAGATTTAGTGATTCAGACACTGCCCATCTGCTAGAGACACACCCTGTCTGCAAGCAGATGGACTTCCATTAAATGCGAGAAACCAATTTTAGCCTGATTATAAAATAGATTCACAGATATGACCTCATCAAAACTTTGGACAACATGAAGATAACATGCCCTCACCAGAAAGGAAAACCTTGGGTTTTTCTGTTCTTGGTCTAAGACCAGAGCCACGATTTTGAGTCCTTCATGCCTCTTGCTTTCTCAGTATCAGACAAGGTGCTGTTGGCCTCTGATGATGGGCCAAGCAAGAGATGTGTGGCAATGCTTTACTGAAAATTTCCAAAACCCTATTAGCTCACCATTTGAGTCATTTGGTGTAGTTAGATAACTAAACACATTGTTTA
>NW_009915290.1:0-6443 GCF_000696875.1 Nestor notabilis | reverse complement strand
GGGAAAAAAAATCTGTTAAAGCAAACATCATGCCTTTTGTCTGCACTGGAGAGACCACTGGGGCTGTGAGCCCCTGCTCATGGGTCACTCAGAAGAAACCTGTAGCTTGTATAACATTGCTGCAGGCCATGTTAACGCAAGAGCCAGGAATGAGGTTGCTTGCAGCACTTTACTTGCTTGGTATTTTGCCTATGGGACAGCAAAAGCTGGAACCCAGTAAACTAGAGAATAAACTCTGGTCTACATAGCCCATGCTAGGTCTAATTTCTTTTGTTTGGATGTGATTCTCTGCATCACTGGAGCTACATCTGCAGTGTTGACAAATTGGAGTGCCAACACTACAGAGATACTGTGAAAGTGCAGTGTATTCCCACAAGCTACAATACATATAAAGAGCTCCATATGAGCTTACAGCTTGATCCTACAAAAGATTTGCTGGCAAGGTGAATTGTGTTTGCAGTGCTCAGAAATCATGCTTACACAGCTCCATCACAAGAAGCAGCAGTCCTCACAGAGATGTAATGAACCCAGCAGAAAGGTCTTTTGCTCACATGCACTTACTTCCGCAGAGTAGCGGATATAAAGCCTTTTGGAAATACGAGTCTGGTGGGATTAGTTGCATCTCCACCAGTTTTGGTAGTAGTAGTTCTGCAATTACTTGTGCAGCTGTTCCACATAGTAATGTGGCTCGAGGTGTGTCAAGGTAGCAGACCTTCAGCACTGTGGAAAGGCAGAATCCTGCTTAATTCCACAGCTTCTAGGAACTCTTGCTGAGGTATTAGCAGTCCTTTTCAGCCCACCTGCCAAAATTCCAAGAGCAGCCACTCCGCATGCTCCATCCAACCCTACAGCCACATGTGCTTGACAAATCCATGTGCAACCCAGGCTGAATAACCAGGTGAATAGTGCACCCATGAAGGAATGTTTAATTTCTGCAGGATGCTCCCGTGGTAAATGCAGCAACACAAACTGCAGCCCCAGGGCTATTTTAGCAACAATATCTGTTACTGGAAGACATGTACAGCACAACTCTGGCCACCTCCTTACCCTTGTGGCAGAGCCATGGAAGAGAAACAAGCCCAAACACAAGTAATCTGCAGCAAGCATCCTTTGCAATTGTTCTGCAGAGACCGAGGTACCTTGTGAACTTCTTTAGAGCTTAAGCTTTCATCTAAAAAAAAAAAGGAAGCTGCTAATTTTAAAGCTGAAAGGCATTAGCATCTATGACTTGTACAGGTATATGGTTGAGCTTTGTTTTTTCAATGGAATTGTTGAAATTAACACTACTGCTAGATCGTTACCCAGAATTCATCCTAACTCACACTGGGACATATATCTCAGGTCAGGATGAGAAAGGATCTCTGTTCTGCAATACAGGAAATCTTGTGAACCTGGCATTTCCCTCTCTTACAGGCCAGATTTACCTTTTTCTGCTGTTGAAGGTTAGCAGCCTACACATGGACAACTCAGCCTTTCTTCCTCAACTACAGGCCGAAACCTCCACTCCCTCTACTTCCTGCTCATACTCCACCTCATACTTGGAAGCAAAGCATTACAGTATTGCAAAAGAAAGGTGGGCTTTGGCACCCAAAGGAGCAGGCTCTCTTCAGCAAAGGACATGTAGCTATTTGAGCCTTAGCAGTCAGCTGTCAGTTTAGCTAGTTATGCTTAGTAGCAGTAGTTATTGAACTGCCCATTTCAACCAGGTGAAAAGCTTTGGTGGTGTACTATAGCTTAAGGAACCTGGGCAGCTGCCTTTTTCCATTTAGTGCTGCCCATGAACACTTGCAGCACCTTACCTGCATGCAAGCTGAATAGCTGTTCAAACTAAGGTATACAAGGCAAGTTCCTTATGCTTGATTCCTGATGCATCTCACATGTTTAAGTAACCTTTACATGCTGCATACAGCTGCTAAGAGAAAAATGCAGTCTCAGGGAAATCAGTACATTTTTGTTTCAATGCTGGAGGTAGGATTCAGTTACTTACTTACAAACTTCTGCTGTGATTTGAGATTAGCACAAGAACCCAAAGAGAGCTGCATCCTCCATGAGGCAGGACTTCCAGACCGCTAACTGCAACCTTCTGGAGCAGCAGCAGGCGGCCACAAAACCCAGAGGCACTTTTTTGTGCTCCTGCCCTCATACTTCCATAGGTGTCTTTTACTGAAAGCAGCCCAGATACTTACCCCTGGAGCATCCCCTTGCACTAGGCAACACACCTGCATGTTGAAAACAAGGCTGATGGAATTCTGTGACCTGACGCTTCTGAACAGTTGCTTGATTGTAGTTGTCTGAGAAACATAGTCCTGTTATTTTTTCCCTCCTTTCCTCAGGACTGGTGGTCTAACCTGTGCAGAACAGCCATTCCCCTAGCAGGCTGTTCCAATGCAAGCTGGCCACACAGTTTCATCATTAAAATAAAGTAATTTATTTTCAACTCAAACAAGTTTGTACAAACATTAACTGCAAACAAAGTAATAAAAGACAACATGCACGTAACAAAAAACATGCTTGAGATCACTGCAAGAAGTACACTCCAAGACAAATTATTCTGGAACAACCAGGTCTTCGCAGCAAGAGTTTAACTATGACACACAACCCTTGCAAACAGACATTCGACAACACGGTTGCAGTAAAATTTGTGCACTAGTCACAGAACCCCAAAGTCTATCATGGAAATGCTTATGCTTTTACCATCCTATTTAGTCTTGGCAGCTTGTGCCATTTTGTGTTCTTGGGGAGTGGCAGAATGGACTCTGAAATTCCACATCTTGCAAAAGAAGTCAGTTTTTCATAGTTCGGAACTGCCTCACGGTTTCTCCATACTGGGAAGGATGGTTCAGTTACTTTTAAAAACAAACCTGGAAATTTTAATTGGCATCTTCCTCATTTTGTCTAACTAAGTTTCTCTAAACTTCTCACCTCCCCCAGAGCTTGAGTCTTTATGTCAGATGAGCAGCAGGACAATACAGAAGAGATCCAATAAGCCCTGGGGAAGGGACAAAAATCCTACTAGCTTATACTCTTAAAACTGGGATTAGACAAGAGGGTCCTTTACCTAGCTGCCTGCCTCTACCCCAGAGAAATCTGCACTGTAGTGGTGCTCTGTTTGTGAAGTGCTAGGGGACTACCATGTACAGATAAGCAGACTGCTCTCACCAACAATTTGCAGGCTGGGACAAACCAACAGTCTCTCAGCAGAGATGTAGAAAGGCAAGATCTAAACTAGGTGGGGACAGTCACAGAGACAGCCATCCTGAATGTCCTGGCAGGCACAAGCAAGTTAACAGCTTTGGAAACCAAAGTTTCCATGTGAAATATGGACAATACTCTACCCCACTTCCTCTCCTCTGAGCTGCCCTGTGTACACAGGAGGGCAGCAGGCAAGGGATAGCCAGATGCTGAGCCCTCCAGGTGGAGTTGCTGAACGTAACTGGATCAAATCTGAAATCAGATGATCTTGTGTAGGCTTTTGATGAGGGAGGAAACCATGCAAATGAAGAACTTGCTAGCAGTTAGCTGACTGAGGCAGCAACAGAAACAGGCAAGACAGCAGAACTTGCAGGCCACAACAGGGTATTTCTAGCAGAAATATGCTTATGTACAGGGTTTTCTTCTATAGCAAAGCTCAGCAGCAAGACAGTAAAAGCAAGGGTCAGAGATTGCCTGCTAAAGAGGCAGCAGAGGAAGGTGAGGTTGGACAACAAACAGTGACCTCTACCATTTCTGCTACTCCTGGCTGTGGTATTGCACATTCCCCTCCATGAATGAATGTTTCATCTATCCACACATAAAACACCCTTGCCAAGGGTTGGCTATGAACAGGAACCTTTAAACAGAAAGCTAACCCAAGGCAGCGGGGTGATGAGCCCCATCAATGGTTAAAACAGGAGGAGGAGAAGAGGGGCAAGAGAAAGGAACAGAAACTGGATCTCCAAGTCGAGACCCTAGAAACCCTAGAGAAAACAGGAGAACAGAGTTAAAAAAAGTACTTAGACCTAAGATTCATAATCACTCTGGGTCCCCAGGGGATACCAAGGAGCCTGGTACTGGTGCTGTGCAGGAGAGCTTGAGAACGGTGTGACATTGTCAGAGGTGCTCTGGAAGGTGTAGGTGTCTCCTGACTCCAGGCTGACATAATCCAGATCTGCAGGATAGCCATGATAGAAGTTCATCTGCTGGCTTAATAAACCCATGGCTTGCTGGGTACTGCAGCTTGTTCCACCTTTTCCAAAGAGCGCCTCATCCTCCACAGCCATGAACGAGTAGAAGCTTTGCCCGCTCCCGTAAGTCTGGCCACTGCTGTAAGCTTGATGCATGTTGGTCACAGGCGGAATGTTTCTGCTGGCACTGACAGGAAAGCCCTGGTGAAATGTGGGGGTTATATCCAGGTAGGCACCCTGATGAAACCCATTCTAGGAGAGACAGAGAAGGCTGGTCAGTAATGCAGAGCACCACACCAAAAGTGCTCATTCTTTTGGATGGGTCCTCTTTCCCCCCACCACTCCCTCTCCCAAGCCACACAATAGTGTCTTTTCCATACTCGTTGCCCTCACTATAGACTAATAGCAGAGATAACAGGATCTTATGCTAGTGTTCTCCAAGTCAACACATCTGGGAGCACCATGCCAGTGAGAAAAAAAACCCCACCAGCACAGCCTTGATGGCCATCTGTGGCTATTTTGTTTTCTCTCTCATCTCAATTGGTAGATAAGCAGACTGGAAACAAAGCTCTTTCAGTGCCAGGTCAGAATTCAAATACCTGCCACTGTAAGCCCTCTTACAAGAAGTACAACTGGCTTGGGTAAGAGTCCTGTGCACTGTTCAAGTTAGCACTCCTCCCCAGAGACTGGGGAAGCATGGTGGGGGGGGAATGTTCTCACCTGTGGCGGATACACCCCTTTTTCCACCCATTGGGTCTCCTTCTGGCAGCGTTTAAATTTCATCCGTTGATTCTGAAACCATGTTTTCACCTAGAAGTGATGGGAAAAGGACACAGGGCATTAGAAATTCATTCTCAGAGGTTACTACACATCCTAAAGATGTTTTGCCTTCTACCAAATCCAGTTTCTGCTTGGCTTCAAATACTGTATGTAATTTCAGCAGCTAACAGTATGCAGCAGGTAGCCACAGAATCACAGAGCTGGGACATGAAAGCACACTCCTGCTCCTCAGATCGCTATGGGATCTTCCATGACACTAAAACCCCTACCTAAAGACAGGTCAAGACACCTGCAGAAACACAGCTTGTTACTGCAGCAGCATCTCACTGCTGAGCCAAGACCAGTGCTGACTCAGGAGTGAATCATTCCTTCAGTCTGACACAATAGCTGGTGGGGCAAGGACCCTCTCTCCAGGGAGAGTCCAGATGCCACTGTGACTCTGAAGGGGGCTACAAGGATGCTGGAGAGGGACTCTTCATCAGGGACTGTAGTGATAGGACAAGGGGTGATGGGTTCAAACTGGAACAGGGGAAGTTCAGGTTAGATACAAGGAAGAAGTTCTTTACTGTGAGGGTGGTGAGGCACTGGAACAGGCTGCCCAGAGAAGTGGTTGAATGCTCCATCCCTGGCAGTGTTTGAGGCCAGGCTGGACAGAGCCTTGGGCAACATGATCTAGTGCGAGGTGTCCCTGCCCATGGCAGGGGGGTTGGAACTAGATGATCTTAAGTTCTTTTCCAACCCAAACCATTCTATAATTCTGTGAACACATGTCCATACCAAAACCTGCATACAGAGCAAGGCTACACAGAGGAACTTTCAAACACCTGCACAGAGTGGGGGGATAGCGCTAGAACCAGGCATAAAAGGATGACTGAATCCTAAGTTTCCATACCATCTGCTCTCCCAACATAAGCAGTGGTATAAACAAGACCACAAAAGAAACTCATGTCCGGGGTCTAAGAAAAGAGGAGGCAAAAAAGGCACAAAACCCCTCCGCTTGTGAGATCACTTCACACCAGGGATGAGACTCAACAGATCAGATGAAGATGTTCACCTGCTTGTAGGTGAGCTCCAGGACAGCAGCCAGCTCCCGGATCTGCTGGGGGCTCAGGTACATCTGGCTCTGGAACCGCTGGTGCAGGATTTGCAGCTGCTCCTGGGAGAAGGCAGTGCGGCTCTTGGCCTTCTTCACCACACCCTCACCTTCCGCCTTGACCTTCTGGCAAGAGGGATGGGGAGATGGGCGCCCTGCAGTAGGACTAGTGGCAGAGTCGGGAGTGTACTGGATGAGTGTCCCAGAGCTGGAGGAAGCTGGAGAGACATCTGAGGAGGAAAGACAACTGAAGTGAACAGGGTCAGGCAAAGACTCAAAGACTTCGAAGTCCAGCTTCCCGCGTGAATTTAACATTGAGGGTGCCCTGGGGGCCTTCTGGGGCTCCACAGGTAAAGCAGCATGGTAAAGTGGGCACCGGAACCGAGACCTCTCTCTGCTCGCACCTC
>NW_009915289.1:29746-30830 GCF_000696875.1 Nestor notabilis | reverse complement strand
AGCGCTGCGGCTACATGAGTTCAGGGGTTTCAGCTCTTACTGTGGGTCTCTCTTCTTCTTCCTTTCCGCCAGCATTTCCCGTAGCCACCACAGGCGCCGGGATTTAAAAGGTCCGGCTTCCCCCACTGCATCGGCACGGGTCTGGTCCCTGCTTTTAACGGGGATCGAGCTTCATGTTCCGGGCAGGGAGTCTCGGCGTGCACGGAAGCGTGGTTTAGAAACTCTCCTTCCTTGCCTGTCCTGGGCTCTCGGTGCTTCCCATCCTTCTCTCCATGGAGCAGCCAGAGCTGGCGGGGCCCGGTCCCTCCGGCAGCCGTGGTGGGCACCCCCTGGTTCCCCGACCCACAAGCAGCCGCTTGCCTCTGCGTGCTTCCCGGACAGTGATGCTGGAGGGGTTTTCTACATAGCTAGTTAGATACAATATATTGGTTGCTATATTGTGCACCTGCAAGTGGTAGCTATAGTTATTGCATCTTGGGCCTGGGATGAAGTGGCCCTCTTGAAACAATAAGGAACTCATGGGCACAACCAGATCCTAGTCATGTTTGAAAGATCAAAGAACAGTCAGGGTTGGTAACACTAAAGGTTATTTGGCAGCTTGGCAAAGTGACCGTTCCATTACCTAACTTGGCAATGAAACTAACTTTTAAGATGTCCTGAAGTGATCTGCCTTCATTATAATACTAAAATTCACACCATAGGTCAAAAAGACTTCTCTGAGCATGTGGAGTGACTAAAAGGATGACTAATTCCTTCTAAATATTGTATATAGCAAATAATATATGTACATTACAACCATTGTAACTGGGAGTGTACTACCTTGTAATTGCTGTGTAGAAATGCAACGAGAAAGCTGGTATTGGTGTGCTTGATTTGCGGAACAGTTCACACAGCACCCAGACGTGAATAAACAAGTCTCTGTCCTGAACGTGTGGTATTGGCTTATTGCATGCCAAGCATGAATCTGCAGACACTGGGGAGTGGGTCAAGTGTGGTGACCCCAATACATTTGGCATCAACAACCCATTCCTTAAAAATGCGCACCTCTGTCTTTCCAAAGAATTGAGCAGACCTTGTGCTTTCC
>NW_009915289.1:19478-29727 GCF_000696875.1 Nestor notabilis | reverse complement strand
CTCTTCCTCCTTTTATGCTCTAGCCAATAGTCAGCACACTCACCCGGGGGGGGGCTAGCTGAGCTCTGCGTCCCCAGAAGAAGACCCCAACACAACCTGCCAGCAGGCCTTAAGAGTGTGTTTGTTCTGGGCATGAGGAAAAATTACTGTCTCCACTCCACCAGGGGCCTGAAGTGGAAATTCAGAAGCCCCATTATAACACATTATAGCATCACGGACATCCCATTGACGCCCATGTATCCTGAAGCATGCTAGGGCACATACCCTGTGCTAAGTCTGGCTTACTGAAGGGAAGGAACAGCCACCTTTTCTGCCTCTGAATTAAAATAGATGGGTAGCTGCACTTTGAGAGGACATCAGTCCTTAGGGTGAGTATTTGGGTGTGTGCGTCTCTCAGGGCCCTGAGGTGGAGAAGATTCAGCCTCACCCAGCTTGCACTCAATGCTGATCCTTGTGGGAAAAGGGGCTGTCTGAGTGACAGATCGAGCCACAAGTGTAGATGATGTGAGAAGTTTAAATCAGAAAGGGCTGATTGATTGCCCAAGGAAGTTGTGAATGCTCCATCCCTGGCAGTGTTCACGTCAGGTCGGGTAGAGTCTTGGGTGACATGGTTTAGTGCGAGGTGTCCCTGCCCATGGCAGGGGAGTTGGAACTAGATGATCTTAAGGTCCTCTCCAACCCTAACTATTCTATGATTCTCTGGAGCCTTCCAGCAAGGCAGCATGTGAGCTGAGGGTTCTGGCATCACAGTTTTGGAGTTTTCTTCAGGTGCTCCAAAGTCTATTGTCTCTGACCTGCAATTGTACCCAGCATGCAGAAATGAAGGCTTAGCTGTGGGTGCCAGTTTTGTTGTACGAATTGTGAATGTTTTGTCAAAGCCTGGGCTTTCAGGGGGACCTGCTGGTTTAATAGTCATCTTCTGTGGCTGAAATACCACATGGCTGCTGGTTGGAACCTATTTTGAGCACTGGAAAGCAAACACAAAAAGCAAGACCAAAGAGCATGCATTCATTTTTTAAAAGGTGCTCAAAACCATTTGCTTGCATTAGGTGAGGTTTTTGCCCATGTGAACTGAGAGGAACTAGCCAAGGACTCTTGGTACCAGAACCCTTCTGTTCCCACAGTAAGCCCCGAGCCCCACCTAGGTCAGAGAGCTACCAGAAGAGGGAGCAGGAGCCCAAATCTTATGAGCAGCCCCACGACGTCACTTGATGGGGCTCAGACACAGCGTGAACGAAGCCTCCATCTCTGCCCAGGACACACATAAAGCAATACACACTTTCGCTCCTCCCACCCAAATAAATATAAATTGTATTTGTAAAGCACATTCTCCCTATGTACTTTTATTTTTTAAATCCAGCTTCAACAGGAAAGAGAGGACTGTTTTTACACATGGTGTACAGACAGAAATAACTCCAGCCAGAGCCAGTGAGAGATGGTAATGTCACAGTGAGACTGAAATATAGCTATGGCTCAGCCCTTGGAGACTGCCTGGCTACTCCATCCCGCCAGAGTACTTGCTTCTGGGCATCTATAACATATTTCTTCCTTTTCCCTTGAATCAGGGGTTAGGAGGAAGATGAAACACATGTGATAATTGCTCATTAATTGTCCAGGTGACCCACTGATGAGGAGAAAAAGTTGCTAATAAAAAGGTTCTGCCCCAGGTGTAGGGGGAATGATGTTAGGTGGTTTTCTTACCTTTGAGTGCAGGCTGTAACAAAGCACAGGCCAAAATAAGGATTATTTTTTTTTTTAAGGTAATGGTCTATTTTTAGAATTTATAATATATAGTGAAAGGTTTGATGTCATTGTGGACTTTATGTTATTTTGTAAGTTAGCTGCACTAGTGGCACAGCATGTCTGTAATGTGAGTAAGCAGAACATGAGAACTATTATCTGATAACAGGGACAAGGATTTAAGGTTTAGTTTCTTTTATGGGCTGGGACTCTTGTTTCTCCCTCCCAAATTTTATACTGATTTTTCTTAAATATTTAAATCTCTCTATAAAAACCACACAAAAACTCCCACGTGTTAATTTAGTGATGGATGTTCTTGCATATTACAAACAGCTGTGCTGGAAGCTAACTGTGCTATTTACTCATAGATTAGAAATGTTATTTAAATGAGTATTTTTGCCAGTCAAATTTTAAGAGTACTCTAACTGGACTGAATTCCTTTAATCTTGAGTAAATAGATGGTAATTTCTATTCTTCAGTTCACATTGTGCTGTTTGAGTAAATTTTAACTTTCTCTACCTCTAGTACTCTCATAGCAGCCTGAGAATATCACTTGGGGAATTAATTTAGAACTTGGTATGAAAACTTCTTGGAGTATTTTGGGTTGAAGATGCTGTGGGCTGTAGAAATTCTTCAAGTACTAGATTTAAAATGAAAGAAGGATCTCACTTGATAATAGAAGAGGTTAGAATACAGATGCCTCTAGAGGAAGAGGCAGGCTCAAGTTAGCTTTAAGGTAACAGTTGTGTTAAGAAAATATTATTGAGGAAGACCCACTGTGCATCAATCCCAAATACATTCCAAGTTGCAGGAAAAAGCCTCTCTTTTGAGCTATTCATATCTACTTCAATAAGGCTTTCTTGACAGCTTGTCAGACCACTCCAGCTTTACAATGAGGCCCCTCTTCTAAAATGTATGCTGTAAAAAGGTTTTAGTAGTTAAACTCTTAGCTCTGCTGTTAATGAACTGTGCTGTGTGCTGCTCTTTCCTGAAGAAAAGAACAGGCTTTCTTCTTGATGTGGAGAAAGCAGAAAGTGTAACTCACCTTGCTGTTGTCTCCTTTTTCTATCAGTTAGCTGTAGCCCAAGCATCTGGCTAATTTGAAGATCTTCAACCCCTTGTGTCCTCACCCATCAGCGTGTCTGGATGTGGAAAGAAGCATGTAGTGGCTGGCAAATCTGGAAATGCATTGAAGAAATCCAAGTCAACCAAAGCTGGTTTGCATTTCCCCATGGGTCGCATCTACAGGCTACTTAAAAGAGGGAACTATGCTGACAGGATTGGTACCGGCACTGCCATCTACCTGGCTGCAGTGCTGGAGTACCTGAGCGCTGAGATCTTGGAGCTGGCAGGGAAAGCTGCATGGGAAAAGAAGAAAACCAGGATCCTGCCCAGGCACATCCAGCTGGCTGTGAGAAACGATGATGAGCTGAACAAGCTCTTATCCTGTGTGACCATTGCTCAAGGTGGGGTTATGCCAACTATCCTTTCCCAGCTCCTTCCCAAGAAAACTTCCAGAGATGCTGTTCCTTCTCAGGAAAAAGGTGGTAGCCAGTGAACCTTGCTTTTCCTGGGCTGGCCTGTGCACTTACGGGTGATGAGACTCAGCAGCAGTGATTTGTATGTGTCTTTGCTTCTTTATCAAGTGGACTTTTTTCCTGATAATTTTAATACACTTTCAAAGCTTGTAATAAAGTTCCTAGAATGCAACACTGTTCTCCTTTCATTTCTCAGCTCCCCTTCCAGAGATGGAGGAACATAAAAAATACCAAAAAAGTCTAGCATACCACCCAAATAAGTTTTTCTAATGACAAGTACATGTTTACTTTTTGAAAACATGACAGGTAACTGTTGTGGTCAGGCAGATAAGCCAAGACCCACACTTCCGTTCATGTGAACTTTTCCTACATCATGGATTCATAGTGTAATTAGTTCAGTGCCCTGGATGTTGTTTAACTCTGCTTTAGAAGTTAGTAACCCTATGCTTTAAAATCTTACTGGTGTAAAGCTGTAACAAATGGGTGCCTCTCCTTAGACTGCTCCAACATGACACTAAATCACTATCCCTCCATCTTGTTGTAACAACCATATGCAGTTTATCTAAAATCTGGTGCAATATTCATGATGTTGGCAGATGTGACTGTCTTGCTTCTGTCTATCAGTGCAGAAAAGCAAAAGTCTCCATGTCCAAATGAGGCCCCTGGCCTTTGCTGACTAGGTAATTGACAGTCACTAGGAAGTGCCCGGGGTTTCTCTGCTCACAGTGGGTGCTGCAGCTTGCTGTTGAACTGGAAACCAGGGATCTGCTGCAGCTGCATTAGTATCAGTCTGCCCCTGAGGCAGTATCTCACAGATTTCATAGCATCTCACACAGAGAAGAGCTGGCTAGGACCAGCTTCCTGAACTGTAGCTGGAGCATGAACTTCTTATGTGAAAGATATCTGCCTGTCCTATTGAGTTTAACCTCCTTTGCCCCCTCGAGACACAAGGGTGTCAGAGCCTACTGGCCAGATTTGTGATGCTGACAGTCGTCAGAGCTGTATGAAGCTGAGTTAATGACTCTTCTTCAAGCTGTGATTATGCAGAAATGGGAAGAGGATACCTGACTTAGCAGACACCGTGATTTCAGGGTGGTGGACAGCTGGAACACTGATTGTATGCTGGCTGGTTTTCAAGAGCAATTTGATGAGATCATGGCTGGCCTGCAGCTAACCCAGTGAAGTGTGAAAAAGTGGAAGATGCTGTAGCAGAGAAGTAACAATGAGAGTAGATCTTAGGCTTTCTGCATATAATACACTTGTAAATGAAAAGGAAAAAAAAAAAGAAAAGCTTTAAAGGAGACATATGAGAAATGAAAACGTCAAACTCAATTTATTTCCTCCCTTTGACCATAGCAAGGGAAAGCAGGCTTGGGAATGATTGTTTGTTTGGACCAAGAAAAAATCTAAAGGTTTGTGGTAATGGTGGGAGACTCAACCAAGTTACTAATTTTGTGCAGTTTTAAGCATGGCACTTACAGCACCCTTTGCTAATCTGGAGGACTGCGTGTCGGTCATCATGCTGCTCCTGTGAGCCTGCTTTGCACCACACCAAAGACTCTGCAAGGCATGGCCAGTGCTCAAGTAACTTCTAGAAGTGCCTTCACCTGCTGTTTTCTGTATGATAAAAGGCGGAGTGAACTGTGTGGCTCTACCCAAAGAGAGCTTACACCCAAAGAAAAGAGTTTGTGGTGAAGCACTGGTCCAATTCAAGAGTCAGTTTTTAAAGTTTGGAGTTTTTTTATCAAGATTGATGAAGGACAATCTCCTTTGCTTTCTTCTAGCCAATAGTTCAACCCACTTTTAAATTAACCAGATAGAATTAGCGGTCTGAAAACTCACTCCTCTGGTTTCACAGTAACAGAGGATAGATGTTTCCTAACCCAGCTGCTCAGCAAAAGCTTCTGTTGGGCCAAGGCTCAACTTCCCAGCACTCATGTATTGAAGAAAAATTATTGTTCAGCTGTCACTGCACCCTTGACCCTAGAAAGGACATGTTATGCCATGCAACACAGCTATGAGTGATTCTGGAGAAAAAATGACCGTGTGGCAGATGGGGACAAGTACTAGAAGAGAGAGAATGCAGTGTCAGAAGCCCTGAGCTTTCCCAGTCTCTGCAGAATGGTCACAAAGCAGCTTGGCCACTGCTGGCAGCACAAAGGGTGGTAGTACAGGTTGCTGGGTTTAATTCTTGATGAGTGCAGCAAGGTGAGGTGTGCCCCCTTCCAGCTGTAATAAGTTAACTGCCAATCAGAGATACTGGAGTTCTCTGCAGTATCCTAATACTAACACAGCAAGTATTAGGCTTGTTTCCAGAGGATATCAGCTAACAAGGTGCTAAGCAGCTCTACAAGGAGTAGTGACAATTTTTCATGCTCTCAAGGACAGTAGTGAGTTGCTTATGTGTTTGGTCCTTGATTGTTCTTTATTTTGAGGGGTTGAATCATTGCTCACCCAGGTGGCTTTAAGCAATGCAAGAACTGGTAAGGATATGGCTACTGCTATGGAGTTTAAAAGGGGGCAGCTCTTGCCAGAAGCTGTGGTTTGAGGTAGTGGTATTGTTGGGAAAGAAGGTAGGCTAAGAACATCTTCATGTGAGTGTTTGTTTTTGAGAAATAGCAGCATGTTTTCTTTGTGTTAGATAACCATTATTTATCTCTGGAGTTTTTGTGAGTTCTGTGTTTGGTATAAGGCTGCTTAAAGGGCTTAGTTATTTACTCATGTAGACTATTTTTAAAAGCTTTCTAAGGCCTGCAAAAATTTCCTAAAAGAACTCTATGGTGACTTTAAGCACTTCAATTTGATATCTGATTTAGCTCCTCTCCACATCTGGGTAGAACTTCTCAATACTTAAAAAAACCCTAATGTTTAAAACTTGAGACAACTATGTATACAGGAGCAGATTCTTTTTAATGTTTGTTGACCAGCTGCTTTGTGTTATGCATTGAAGGGTTATTAGTACTATTCATTACCAGAGACTTTGTGATGGGGCTGTTAGGATGAACTCAGTACCATACAAGAAGATCGCACTTGTGTATTTGCAGTAGCCTGGTGTGCAGTGTGCTGAGCAGAGCAATTTTGGTGTTTGATGTAAACCAAAGCTTCTCTTCTTCCCATAAGTCTTGTTCCAGACTGTGGCCTGTTATCTTGCAGCTGTAGGTCCCCTCACCTCTGGAAGACAAGATCCATTTGAAGTGGTTTCCAGTAGATGAAGTTCTTCTCTGTTGTTCTTACTTCAGACAAAGATACCAGTTTCTATGACTGGCTCTCACAAGTCTATCATTGCAGAAACTGCTTATGTTCTCGTGAGGGGCAAGTTCAATAAAGCTTCCCTGAAGGGTTTCTGAATGCTTGCAAGTATCTTGAAGCCTAGTTTGCTTAACAGCAGTTCCTGCTTTGATACTGAATCAGAAGACCTTGCTCCTAAGTTCTAACTTACTATCTTAAAAAGTTTTGGAAATCTAGCAGATGGATGACCTGTTGATCTGACTGAGCTTGTAGATGCATCTTGACTGAAAACTTGTCAGACTCTCGTAGAGCACCAGCCTGACCCATTTGCTCCTTCAGACAAAAGGATGAACAACTAGCAAACTTTCTGAGATGGAAAACTGACTTGTAAAGGAATTAGAAAGGCAGTGAGGAAAGGAAGAGGAAGAAAGGACTTCAGTTTCTGTGTCTGTTTGGGGTTTTTTTTTAATTCTTCCTCTTTTTATACTAGGTTGATATCTGAATGGGGAAGAAAACCACAAAGTTCCACCTTGACCCAAAGAAATCCAAGTCAGCCAAAGCTGGTCTGCATTTCCCTGTGGGTCGCATCTACAGGCTCCTTAAAAGAGGGAACTATGCTGACAGGATTGGTACCGGCGCTGCCGTCTACCTGGCTGCAGTGCTGGAGTACCTGAGCTCTGAGATCTTAGAGCTGGCAGGGAAAGCTGCACGGGAAAAGAAGAAAACCAGGATCCTGCCCAGGCACATCCAGCTGGCTGTGAGAAACGATGATGAGCTGAACAAGCTCTTATCCTGTGTGACCATTGCTCAAGGAGGGGTGTTACCTAATGTTCTTCCTGAACTCATTCCCAAGATGACTGCTCCGCTTAAACCACCCCACAAATATGCCCGGTCACAGGAGTTCTAAGTACCACCAGGCTCCTGCCCTCACGGTTAACCCTGGCTTTCTCCACCACTCAGTTTTTCATGCCAGTTGGTCTTTTTGGTCTAAATTTCTGTGTATATGTCTGGAAAGCCACTAAAAACATTGTGACTAGCTAGCTTTCCCTAGTTATGTCCTTCAAATGAAAAATTCTATTTACATGAATAAATATGCGTGAAAAGTAGTTGTGTCCATCTTATTCCCTTCTATAAAATATTTGTTCTACTAAACAGAAGATTATTTTTTTTGGCAGTGCAGTTATTTAAGAAAACTTGTTTTACAGTCTTTAAAGCTTGTGTCTCCATGTGCATGGCTGGAATCTCTTTATTTGGTATGTGTGGAAGTCTGCTTCATCTGACCACTTCAGACCTCATCATGGGCACAGGTAACTGATTATTTTAAGTAGATGCACTGGAGAGACTGCCTTATAATGGTGGTGAAGCTGAGGAATTATCTTTAACGTTTGGATATGGATGTAAGGCTGTGCTGTGGCTTTGGAGTGTCACTGCATACTCTTTGGTCCAAAGATGGTGTTGGAATTGTCCTTTAAGTTTCTGGATTGATGGAGTGCAATCCAAGGGGTCTTCTACAGATAGTATATGAACCTTGTCAGTGCTTGAGCCTTAAAGAAACTAGAATCTACAGGCTTCTGTAGATTCTTCTAGAAACTCTTCTTAAGAATGAATCCAAATATATTTTCCACCTCTCTGGTACTGAGAATCTCCTTAGCTGCTTTGGGGCTTGTTTCATTAGGATCCAGATCAAGGAAACCTTTGTGTTAAAATGCAATCCTTGAAGTGGCCTTCTCAAGGACCTTCCTAAACTCCTGTCTTCTGCCTATGCAGCTTGAAAGGCTACCTAAACACTCATAGATTTTTTCAGTCTGGATTGCAACATTATGGTGGACACACGCAAGTATTAATCTGTTTGATGTGCTACAGAAGACTTTAAAAGCTTCACCAGCATGACGCCATTCAAATTTGAAAGCCTTATTATTGCATTATTAGGTGTTTGTATTATTCTATTTATAACACAGAACAGGAAGCCCCTTATGTCCACCATCTTCGCATATATAAATCCAGCCAGGTAAAAAGGCTATTTAAAGAACTGCCTCAAGACTGACATTGCAAGCCCAGGCTTTTGGGAGCTTCTGTTTCCTATAATAATCCATACTGTGCTGCTGCTTTCTCTAGTGTAACTCAAATATTCTCCTGTTTTTCTGGTCTGAGAATTGAGACCTTTTGGAGAATGGGCTACAGAGTGCTCATCTCTTTGTATAGGCAGGCTAAGGAATTTAAATGAAAGGCAAGAAACCAGGAACGATGTATTTTGGGAATGCAGGCAGAAGACTTTATGTATGTGAAACTTCTAGCAGGTGTGTCAGCTGCGAACATCTACTAGAGGCTAGTCTATAAGAAAACCAAGGGAGGAGAGTGTTGGTGTCAGGTCAATCTCGATATAACTGGCTGCTGTGAGCACTGGAGATGAGTGGTTTGTAGTGTGGACGGTAGAAAAATGTTGTGCTGAGGGCAGCCATTGCTATCTGTGTAAATGTGGTAACCTAGATCTAGAGGGTGAAATGCTGCTGACCTGTATCACAAACCAAACCCTCTGTCTTGAAAGTAACAGTGGCTCCTTAGGAGGCTGCTGAATGTTTTTCTGCAGCAGTTTGAATCAACATTGACCTTATGAGCTGTGGTTGAATCAAAACAGCCCCCTGTTCCCCTGCCAGGCCGATGGTTGTATTTCATGCTGTGTTGGCTCAGAGGCTTGATCCTTGCCTGTCCAAGCCAGCTGCCCACAGCATGGGTGCCCCTGCAGTAGCGTGGGCTTGCTCCTGCCATGCTGCACCACTCCTGCTGCACCAACACAGCTGCTCATGGCATCTATGTGAGCCAGGCTGCTGGGCTCATGTGAAAAGCTTTCATTTTCTTTTCTTTTTCTCTTGCTTGTTAAAATAAACCACCACCTTTCACAGTGGTGGCGGCACAACTTGAATATTTCCGTGCAGGCAGGAGGAAGTGACTGAGGGTGGGATGATGACTGGAGCTGCTGAAGAAGAGGCTGTTTTCAATGCCTCTGTGATGTAGGCTGCAACTATGAACCCCATGGGAATTTAAAAGGTCTGTGTCTGGAATGAAGCTGTATAACACAAAGTACATGTTGAGAGCTGAGTTGAAATGACCCATGGAGCAGGAGGCTTCAGCAAACACCCGTGCCTATAAAAATCCCACACCCCCCAAAAAAAACAGAGGGGTGGGGAAATAAATAGAGATCTTTCTCCAAGTCTCAGCAGTTCTGCAGTGGAAGCAAAGCTTGATGCTGGCTTGTGTAAAGGCATACAACTATCTCAAAGAGCTGTATGGCCTGTGCTGGGACAAGCTAGCTAAGAGGTGCTGCTGCCACCTAGGGTACAGGACTCTGCCTGAGACCTGGTCAGAGGGAGAAGAGCCGACAGAGTGGTGCTGATTGGCCTCTGTGTCTCTGTTGCCAAATAACCAGATCAATACTTCTTTTATTCAACTCTTCAAGCTTTACTGGAAAGTTTATGCAGACTTAAGTGTGACTGCGGGGTGTCTAGCAAGCTCAAAGCACCCTGCTACTCCAGAAGCAGCAAACTTGGGAAGACGTGGTCTTTCGCAGCTGGGTGCCCGAAAGGTTCTCTGGGGCCTGCAGCTCACGTCTGCTAAAATGCAAGGAGGGGAGAGGCATCACCTTCAGGAGGGGCTCACCCTCACTCGCTTGGCAAAACTCAGCAGATGAGAACAAACCGGAGGAACACTGGAACAAGGAGAGGACACTGGCAAGTCCAGGGAGAGCC
>NW_009915289.1:262-19447 GCF_000696875.1 Nestor notabilis | reverse complement strand
TCCCGGGAGCATGCAGGAGTCCCAGCAGCTATTGTGCAGCTCTGCTCTGTTTTAGTAACTAGAGCTGACCTATAGATATATTGGTTCCATACAGAAATATGCCTTGCTGTGGCTCTCCAGCTTTCTGTGCTCACTACTACAGCTTTTTCTGTTGTACTTCTAAATGCAGAACAACCAGTGCATTCTTTTTTTGCTTTTTTTTTTTTCTTCCTTTTTGAAGGCTCAAGGCAATTGAAATATAATGCCCAACATTAAGATATTAATTTTGGGAACTCGTTAATTCTCCTAATTCTGTTTCTCTCATGCAGCTGTGAAGCCTATTTTGTCTGTCTTTCGAAGATGTTATGAATGCTTCAATGGGGTACATTTAATCTTTGATTAAAAAAATCCAGTCTCAGTTTAAATACACAATAAAACATACATTCAGTCTTCTAGCATATTCTCAGCCCTGTTCATTACCAGGTTGTGCACTGCTCCACCTGGTAATATGTGAAACATATGATTTGTGAAGGCTATCCTAGCAGCTGGATCAGATTCTGCTCCTGTTTTCACCACTCAGTTTCACTTCTCTCTCCGTTTCTCTTCCTCAGCTCTCCTTTGTGTCACAACTTGCGTATTTCCTTGACTTCAGGGGGGCAAATTGTTTGTTAACTAGCTAAAGTTATTGACTATTTTGAGGGTGATGAATGTTTTAACTACTGGAAATTATTGGTTTGTTTATACAAGCAGCTCATTAGACTCCCAAACAAGGGGTTATATGAAGTGAGTGTGTGGGAGAGAATGGCGCAATCATTTCCAGCTTTGCAATGAAAGTGAATTCTTTTCAGCTTGCTCCAACTACTCCTGTGCTGTGCATAGCATCTGTGAGAATATTTTTGCCAGTGATGTCATGGTGGGGTTTCTTAATCATTCTACCCTCCAAGAAGAAAAATCATTTAAACTCTGCTCATAACCATTTTAACATTTATTATGCCTGCAACAACTCAGCAGCTGGGGAGAGGAGTCAGTCATACTCTTAGAAATGCGTAACCGATAAACCACCAAAATGTGCAAGCTGACCCTGGGTTATCTCTGTGCTCTGATCTCCCTTGAAAGCAGGGAGTGGGGGATGTGGCCACTAGGCTGAGGTACATTTCAAATGCTTTTGTCCAATGACAGACCCAGAAAAAGCATTCACTGTCTCAGCTTGCTAGTTGCTTCTTTTGTCAGAGTGCAAGCTCTCTACCTGCCAAGCCAAGGAAGGCACACGTGTTCTCAGGCACTGCCTGGTCTGGGTGTGCCTCTTTTCCCTCTAAGCACCATAATTCAGGCATCTTTCTACTCACGCCCCTGGTTCAGGAGGCTTTCCTGAAGGTGCCTAAGGCTTGATTTGGCTTCTATACTTTCTTTTGAAGTTGCCGCTGCCATGAGCTGCATTATCCCAGCACCTTGCTTTGCACCATGTGTTGAATCTAGGGCTCTGAACTGCCACCAAGGAGTCATGGCAAGTGAAGGCACCATGAAGAGCCAGCACAGCAGCAGAAAGAGGGAGCCTGACTGTTACTCAGTGGTTAGGTGAATCAGCAGTGCTACTGATAGTTCTTTTTTCCTTATTTTTTTTAATGTCTGGTCCAGATGTGATCTCAGCCCATGAGTGCTTTTCTAGGTATCATGCCATGCAGCAATAAAAGGAGGAGTCAACAGGCTTACCTTGCAGAATGCAAGAGAAGTGCAGTTAGTAACCTGAAAATAGCTGTCCTTCATCTAGGTCAGAGGAGAAACTTGAGTCTTTCTCCTTGTAGCATGTGCTGAATCCAGGGCATTGGTTAAGCTGGAATTAATGGCAAAACAGCGAAGGGCTGTGTCAGGATGTCACAACACTTGGCCAACTTTTCCTTTTGAAACTCGGAGAGCGCTGAGTCTCAAACATGCCCAGAAGATAGTGAAGTTTTCTGCTTGAACTAGGTAACAGATTTCTTTTATGAGCTTCTCTATTCATTCAAACATCACACAGTTGCTTGATGAGGCTTAGATCATACTTCGCTAGCTGAATTCACCAAGGAAGGAGCTTGCTGCAGTAAGGGAACTGAAACATAGCCTATGCATCTGTTTAGGAAACATTAAGCATCTGTCACTTATCCTGGTCACTCTCCCAAGTTTTAACTTCCTTACTTATTTCAGATTTACTTTTATTGATCTCTCCTGTTAGAGTAATTGTAACACATCAGATAATGTAACTGAGACCCAACTTGTCCAAGGTACCCTGTACACGTACCCTGCTCACTGGGACACCATTCAGTAGTAGACCTGGGAAGCCTGCCACAATGTGCTTCCTATTTACCAGTCTGAGAGCCTCTTTCTGCATGTTATCACACAGGCCTGATTCTCACTATGACTTACTTAGGTTTAAATCTGTTTGGATTTGTGGAGATACGCTGGTGTGAAACTGTTTTGAGATGTGAACCATAGCCTGCTTCTGGCTTAGCACTTCCCTTATGCCCTGATGGGCATAAGAGGCCTGTCTTCCATGGCAAGACAATGGCAGCAATAATAAATTCTGGTAAAATAATACCATTGTAAAAAACTGAGTGCTTCACCATCACTTAATACTGCAAATTGAAGCGTTCTTCTGAGAAATTCAAAGATGTGCATGCTGGGACTCCTCATGTATTTAAGCTGTTTCTCTTTGAAGATCACTCTCTCTTCAGATAGACCTAGTCTTCCTTCCTCTGAAATCATAGCAAAAGATCCAGAAACTGGTGAAGCCGTGTCTTCTAACACAGATTATAAATTCAGTACTGGTCCGTGGTACGAATGAGTATGCAAGTTATTAAGAACTTTAGAAGGGATCTTCTCCCCCTTCAACCCTTTGTAAGCTATCTCTTTTCCTCCAGAGATCCGTAGATTTGTTTTAATACTCATCTTTGTAATTTCTAAAAAAGTAGAAAGGAGGTTTTAACTTACTTTCACTACATTAAGAATTTACAGTTCCTCTAACAGAAAACTTGTTCTGGTACCTGCTTCAAAGCATGTTGCTCCTCAGATCATATTCGTTGCCTCCTTTGACTGTACCAGGACATTCAGTGCCAGGGCAACCGGAGGAGGAAGGCCTGAAGCAGAAGTTGCTTTTGGGAGAAACAGTGCTGAGGTGGTGAGAAACTATGAAATGG
Source organism: Nestor notabilis (assembly GCF_000696875.1). Taxonomy (NCBI): domain Eukaryota; kingdom Metazoa; phylum Chordata; class Aves; order Psittaciformes; family Psittacidae; genus Nestor; species Nestor notabilis. The sequence goes on along the minus strand of NW_009915289.1, from coordinate 16,298 downwards.
GAGAATGGAGGTGAAAATGCTGTAAAAATAGCAAGAGCGGGATAGACAGTGAAAGAAAGAACAGCATAAATATCTGCAGGAAGTGAACATAAAATTTATTGTGTGAAATAGCATTTCATGATAGAATAAAGCAAAAAAAAAAAAAGATTAATTCCCTTCATGGCAGGAATTACTGAGTGATGTTCATTTGCTTATGCTATAAAGGTTGTCAAGCAAGACAAATGTCAGGATACTTTCTGGCCGTTCTGGCTCTGCATTTTTACCTGCTGTCCCATTACCTACTCAACAGGACCACCGATATTTTCCAGACATATTCTTCTTTCCACAGCACTTGCTGAAAGTGAATGCAGCTCATTAAGCTTGGTACCAGCCCTGGCAGGGGCCACCGACAGATCAAATGTCTGGTGCTGAAGAAGAAACAAACAGTTTCTTCATCAAACAGTGATGCACTTCACTGCTGCCTTACAACACATCAGCAGAGAAAAAGAAACATGGGGACAGAACAATGATAAAAGGTTTTTTCATTAGAAGTGTTGCCAGTCTGAACAGGGTGAATGCAAAACTGGGTTTTAGCACCTGGTTTTGCAAAATGTACACTGAGGAGTACTTAAATGTTTACTGGAGTAGGACTAGTTACTCTGATAAATAATGATGCATTACTACAATAAGATAACAATTTTTATTTGAAGATAAATTTAAATATAAGGATAAAATCTCTTACTTGATTATAAGATAAACTGTGTCAAATATTACTAGTCTATTGCAGTAATTAATGTCATTATTTACTCTAGACACAGGGACTGGGAACAAAATCAGACAAATATACAGATGGTTAGCGTTTGGCTTCCTTGGAAGGTTGAAGTTTTTTCCAGGCTGATTAATAGACACTCTTGGGGATTTCGAAGCTATTTCTGAACAGAAATGAACTGGGTATCATAGCAAAACTTTGAGACTAAGTAACCATACCCTTGTTTCACAAAGGGGGAAGCTGAGTCAGGTAGAAAGGTCCTATCTTGGTAGTGTACATGCTTAACTTCATACCCTTGGGTAAGTCTCTCTTAAACAAAGTGCTTGGTAAGTATGGAAATCATGCCCTTAGGTGGTTCACTGAAATATAGTGGTACTGTTATAGATCAAGAGAACTAAAACTAGAGCTCAGACATCCGATTTCCGATTCTATACACTCCCTACTCAGCTGCCTTACTCCCTTCTGGTTTTGGCCTTCCTCCTAAGAAAGTGATATTTATGGTAACATATCATTTGCTTGCTTAACCATCTGTCCTCACCTATTAGCTTCTGAATCAGTTGAGCATTTCTAGGCAAATAAGATGGAGAGCTGAAACCACAAGCTGATTCCTACCAGTTATATGGAAATAGGTAACTGTAAAAGAAAGAGCTCCAGCATGTGTCCTGACTGAAATATGGGCCACAGCATGAAATTATACTAATGAAATGGTAATAAAAACTATAATTTAATACAGTATAGGAAATCCTCCTCAAAGTACAAATCTAATATAAATAACTTTGCTAGTTCTGTTGATCACACAATTGCTAATTTACTTTGGTAAAACAAGAGGTTAATTGCACAGTAGTTTTGCACATAACTAGTTCTTGTATATCCCATGCTACAGATTTCAGCTTAGTCTATCCACCTGTAGCTGAGGCTGGCACTGTCTGAATTGTAAAGCAAAGCAATGAAAAATTTCAAAACATAGCTCGTCTGGCACCTCTCTTGTTACTGATGCTGCAAAACACATTTGTCTTGATGTAACATTACTTTCCTAACTCAATTGTGGCATGGTGCAATTGTCAAGGAGAATGGATGTTTTCAATAACATCTGTTAGAAAATGTGTGTACATGGCGCTCCACAATTCAATGCAGCTGTGGGCAGATGGGAGTGTGGAGATGAAATGTTGCCTGGAAAAGCTCTTCTTCTTCTACTTGTCTAGAGGACTGATGTTGCTGATGGATGTCTCAGTTGTGCAGAGGGCTTGCATTTCACTCTGCACTGAGATTTGTGTTTATAAGCTTGCCACCTTTGCTTGCTTTGTAAGGTGAGGAAATATCCCAGCTTATGGCCTCGGAGAGCCTTGTCCAGCTGAGTGCAAGGGATGCTTAAGATCTGCTGAACTCATTTGTTACCCGAGGTAGGAGCGGATCAAGCACATCACACCAGCGGCTCCTGCACGGCCAAATTTGATATTGGCGTTGCCCTCTGCTGACCGGTCCAAATTATTGCAACGCTAAACATCATGTCCTCCTGGAAGTCAAGTGTGTGCTCTACTGCACGTCACAAAACAATGACTTTGGGTTATTTTAGATTATGCACAGTCTGTGGATCTATACAGACTATACACGGCTGTGGAAATGAAGGAAAAGACGTGGTGTAAGACTACCAAGTTATAATCAAAGGCTATTTTGCTGTTTATCTACATATGAGAGGCTCTGGTGTAGTCCCCAGAGAGGTCACGCTGTCCAGCAGGGTGGTTGACTGCAGCATGTCCTTTCACTCCAGGGTCGTGAGAGGAGACCTAAGTTTGGTCCTATGCTGATTGAGGCTCCTGGATTTTGCTGCCAGGTCACATTTTTTGCTAAGGGTCCCACATGATTGCCAGTCCTTTTTGTTCTGAGGTCCATTCACATGCATCCTGAATTTTTGCCTTCTCTGTTGGAAGTTCTAGGCCATATTTAGGTCTTTTGCTGGTTGATATTTATTTAGCTGTATTCTAGAGACATGTATTTATGCGCACACATCTCCCCCTTGCAGTAATTCATCAGGTACTAGCTGAACTGCTGTGCAGAAACCCTGGGGTGCAGAAGCTTTGTGTAAAGGTATTAAAAACCTTTTCCTTTCAAGTTTGCCATATGTTCTCCTTCAGACTTTCTCTTCTGATCTTGCAGAAGATTTAAGGCTAATAGATAGATGATGTTTGCTGTACAAGGTTCTTTGCCCCAGAGAAATGTCAAAAATTTAGATGGTGAATCATAGCCAGCTATAAGATCACTCACATTTTTGTTTCTGCACTGTGGGAAAAGTAGATCCAGAGATGACTGGAGAAGGATGCTTGGCAGCTACTTCTAGTTGTTCAGTGCAGAAATCTATCAGGGTGATAGGTGTATAGATTAAGGCAGTTTATGAAGTCCAGCCCGGTCAAACATATGCTTTACCCTGTTTAATAAGGTAGAGGGGTGGCAATTGCAATGTGACTTGTCTGGAACAGGTAAGTCAAACAAGTCTTCAGAGTGATCTCCACATAAGAATCTGCCTTGGCTGCCTACAGAGACCCTGTGATCACTGCTTGACTCTAAGATCCCAGCAAAAAAATAAACATTGTGTTGCTGTGTTTAGAATAACAAGAATGTCTGTCTTGAGGCTGGATTCATTTGGCAGCCTCGTGTGCACTAGGAAAGCTGGAACAGGATGCTGGCAGCTTTTGGCCAGCCTGTCAAGCAGTTGCATATCTTCTGCCCAACTGGCTACATTAAGCAAATGGGTTTAAATCTCCAGCAGCTAGATTTGCAATTTCTGCAGCTACTTCTTTCTCATTACCTGCTGAGAATTGTGAAAACAAGCAGTCAGCTAATGTGTTTTTAGTTCCTAGATGGTATTCCATGTCATGCATACATGACAGTTGTTTCACTGGCTGTCGATCAGCCCTTATTGCCAATCAATCATGTGAATTCTCTCGTTGCATTTTCACAGGACTCCTGTTTGTGTGCAGTGTGAGTTTGCAGGTCACAAATGGGCTTTTCCATTTTTTTTTTTTCATAATCCGCGTGCTTCCTTTTCCATCCTGGGATGTTTTATATCATTTTACACAAGCATTCCAGAACTAAGGACAGTGTCCTTCCCAGGTCTGCCCTGCAGCTCTGGGAGTCAGGGGCCACTTGTCACAGCTGTTAGTGTGACAAGTCTTATCATGACATAAAAGTATGCAAAGTATGTAAGTGCTGGGCTCTCTAAGATTGTATCTTCGCTTCTCCAGAAGCAGCCCGAGCAACTTCTGGCTAAGTATGTTAGATATTCAACAAAACAATGGTACTACTATTTCATTAAATGAAACGTAATTAGGAATAAACATTGCATTATAATGTAACACTAAAGAGAGAAAATGCTGCCTGCGGTTATTTCAGAGCTGGGGCTTTTGTAACTTAGATTCCAAGTGAGGTGTCAGTCCCCCTGGTGAATTTTTATGACCAAGAAAAGGTAGCTTTGCATATCAGTCAGTGCTTCATTCTCCTGATAGTCAGATTTAATGTGAATCTTCATTTTAAGCTTGTCTCTCCTGGCAGCATCCATCCATGGGCATGGTACATACTGCCAGGAGAGGTGAGCTTAAAAAGAAATGTTTTATCATTCCCCTTTTCAAACCTTCCTTCTTGCAAACCAACCCCACTTCATTCAGGGCACCAGCTTTCCCAAATGAAACCTCTGCCTTTTTTCTCTGCTGGGCTCTCTCCTGTTGGTCCCCCTCTTTCTTTTCCAGTGCTACTCTCTACACGAAGCCTTCTGTATAACCGGCAGTGCAACACCTCACATGTCATAGTCTCTACAGCTTCTCATTCATTCCACATCACAATTTTGCATTCTCCCCAGCACTGTGATATTTGACAGCTAAACATCCTCTTTGCTGCAAAGCTTTAACTCATTATTCTTCAGTATGTGTAATACCTGCCTTCCATCCTCAGTGAGCCATACACATTTTTTCCAGATGTATCTTCACCAAGACCATCCTGAACGCTGCCTCTGTCCTCCAGCACTTGCCATTTCTCTGAGCTTGCTGATATCTGGATATTTAGTAAGTATGCTCTTCCCTGTGGGAGCTGAGAAGGGAGTGAGGCTGTCTGAGGCACTAGAGAAGGTGTGCTGGTCTTCGCTGGGGTGAAGTTCATTTTCTCCATAGTAGCTAGCATGGTGCTGTGTTTTGGATTTGTGTTGGAAACAGTGTTGATGACACAGGGATGTTTCCATTATTGATGAGACGTGCTTACACGGAGTCAAGGTCTTTTCTGCTCCTCACCTCACCCCACCCCACCAGTGAACAGGCTGGGGGTGCACAAGGAGCTAGGAGGGGACAGAGCTGGGACAGCTGACCCCAACTGACCAGAGAAATATCCAATACCATATGGCATCATGCTCAGCATATAAAGCTGGGGGAAGAAGGAAGGGAGGTATTCAGGGTGATGGTGTTTTTCTTCCCAAATAACCCTTACGTGTGATGTAGCCCTGCTGTCCTGGAGATGGCTGAGGATGTGCTTGCTGATGGGAATTAGTGAATTCATTCCTTGTTCTGCTTTGTTTGCGCTCAAGGCTTTTGCTTTAACCCGTCTTTATCTCAACCCACAAGTTTATGGGGGATGTGGTGTGAATGAGCAGCTGTGTGGGGCTTATTTGCTGGATGGAGTTAGACCATGACAGAGGGTTTTCCTGTTGTGCTTCCTGCTCTGGCTCCTTGGTGAGCAGCAGGTTGTGAGGCCAGGCAGCACTCACTCCCCACTGGCAAATGCATTTCCAGGTCCCTTGCTGTGTGCTCTACAGAAAAATGCCTTGCTAAACCTGGCTCGAGCAGGCCAGGCTTTTAACGCAGGAGGTCCTGGGCCAGCCTGAAGTGATTTTCAAGGTAAGCTAAGCGGCACGAAGGTGTGTGCTCCTGAATATGCCTGTCTTCCCAAGAGCCAGCAGAGCTGTCTCTAACCACATGCTCTAAGCTGTGGCAACTGGTCTCAGGAGTTGATTAAGTGTTAGAAAAAACATTCTCCTTTGCAGCTTAAATGTATTGCCTCTCAGTGTAATTGACCCTCCCTCCTTGCTCCTTTTTATTACAAGACGATGGATAAGTATTGGGTTTACTCTCCTAAACACACTCATTACTTGTATACCTTGTCACGTCACTCTTTATTTGCCTGTCCTCTTGCTGCCAGTGGGAACTGAGCTTTTACTTCTTTTTCTTGCAGAAATTTTTTCTGTGCTTCTAATTGTTGTTGTCACCTGTGTCTGTGCTCCTTGATTTCTGCTGTGGGTTTTGCAGTGGGATGTTCAGAATGAGTTTTGGGCCAGGGATGGTATCTACATTTTAATACTATTAGTCTGTCCTGTTCAACAGGTGACATTTGTCTTGCTCCATGGAGCAAAGGTTTCCACTGAGCGGTGAACAAGAGCTCTCCTGTGCATTTTACAGAGGAGCCACAGTTCCTACAAAAATATGGCTGAGAAACCTAAGCTAGGTCTTTACCTGTGAATTACCACCTTATTATTATTTAACCACCACCTTCTTAATTATCCAGTTTCAAGGCCCAAATAGATTTTATTTCTGAAACTTGTTGTGGGTAGAGGAAGCAACTGCTGATTGTGAGAGCACAGCATGATTTACCCATGGCACAGTATTGCCATGGGTTAACCTTGGCCAACAGCAGCTCAGCACCACGCAGTCGCTCACTCATTCCCCCTCCCAAGCAGGATGGGGGAGAGAAGGAAGGATAAAAATGAGAAAACTCATAGGTTGAGATAAAGACAGTTTAATAGGTAAAGCAAAGCAGAACAAGGAATTCATTGCTTCCCATCCACACGCAGATGTTCACCTCCAGCAAAGCAGGGCTCTGTCATGCTTAACAGTGACTTGGGAAGATAAAAGCCATAACTCCAAACGTCCTCTCTCTCTCCTTCTTTCAGCAGCTTTATATGCTGAGCATGACACCATATGGTATGGACTATCCCTTGGGTCAGTTGAAGTCAGCTGTCCCAGCTGTGTTTCCTCCCAGCTCCTTATACCCCACCAGTCTACTCACTTGTGGGGTGGTGTAGGAAACAGAAAAGGGCTCAACTCTATGTAAGTCCTAATCAGCAATGGCTAAAACATCCCTCTGTTACCAACAGTGTTTTGGCCACAGATCCAAAACACAGCACCATACAAGCTACTGTGAAGAAAATTAACTCTATCCTAGCCAAAATCAGTACAAATATTTACGCAGAACTGAGTAAAACTTGATACAGTTCAGTGTTAGCCTCTGAGATGAAACAGGCCAGAAGTGCCATTGCTGTGTTTTTGTATCATTATCTTGTATTTGTTTGCAGTACCACAGTGCATCCTCACTGTCCTGGGTTCACACTTTTGTGTACTTTAGTCTTCAAAACCTCCAAGGACTGGATGGCACAATCTCTCTGGACAACTTGTCGCATTGCCTGGATGTCTCAATCTCCCTTGCTTCAACTTATGTCCGTTGCTACTTATCCTCCCACTCCACACTGTGAGGAGACTGTCTCCTTGATGGCCCCTTGTAGACACTGGATGGGCCTGAAGGTATCCCTCCTCCAGGCTGAACCAACCCAGTTGCCCCTGCATCTCCTCACAAGGCAAGTGCTTCAGTCCCCACCATCTTGGAAGACTTCCATGAGTTCCCTCCAGTTTGACCATGCCCAAACATGAGTTCCCTCCATGTTTGACCACAATACAGGAAGTATTGTGGGGCCCAAAACTGGACTCTCTACCCTAGATGTGATCTAACACTTGCCTAATAACTCAGCACTTCCCTCTGTCTACCAGCCAAAATTCTGTTAACACAGCCCAAATAGGGAACTTGTCCAGTTAAAGACCCCTACCCCCTCCACCCCCTGGTTTCTCAGGATTTAGTTCTAAAGCTAGAGGTATTCCCATGCCTTCCCACAGTTTGCATGCAGCTGTACCAGTGTAACTGAGATGGGATCATGCCATGTACTAGGGCTGAGGAGTCAAGGAGGGAAAGTGAGAATAACAATGGGCCACTGCTGCGGGACTCTGTGTTGTGGAATTCCAACCTGTTGTGTACCTCCACACCTGGCTTTTACTATGCTTTTTCTTACTAAGGAAGTAGCTGCTTTAAGTTTTCTGCCCATAAATGTCTTCACCTACAGATCACCGAACTGCACACAGCGCAAGCACAGTTGGCTGGATCACAGGTTTAAATGCATGATTTCAGTAAAAAGGGCAGATGTTCAGAGTATCTCTTGTGACTCATTTGTGCTTTACGATAGCCAGTAAGGCAAGGCTGAAAAACATACACACAGCATTTGGTCAGATGCTGTAACAGCAGTACTTGTTCCCCTTCTTTCAAAGTACTTTGGATTCATCAGTTATCACGCTCAAGCCCTTAGTTATGAAAAGTAAGAATCAAGCCATTAAAATATCAATGATGATTCTAATATCTTATCATGCTGTTTGGGATGCATATTGTGAAATGTCAGGGAAATATATTATTTAGTCAAAAGGGCAAGCTGGTCATTCATGGCCCCATTAAAGAAGATGCTATAAAATGCACTGCTGGATTTGAAAATTGTAAATATTCAGATCATTGATTTCCTTTAAATAGAGTTGGAACCAGGCACTGCTACACTATAGCCCAATGAGGTCTAGTACCCACTCCAATTAAAAAAAGGGCAAACAAGAATTAGTGATTGCAAATTTATTACATGGAACAGCAAAATCCAGACAACTGAGTCACAAAATAGACAACTAGTGCAATGGGAAGTCTCTTTATGTAAACCAGGTCATCGTACTGGTAAGTTGACCCACGAACTTCATATTCCATGGTATTCTGAAACAAATTAACACATTATATCTTATGTTGAGATGTTGATCTGAACATGACTTCGTATTCAGTTCTATATGCCTAACTTCTCAAAGTTAGACATGAAATAGCTTCAAGTTCTAGCAGCAAAAGATGGGTGGATGGAAGTCTGAAAGTTCAGGTAAGTGCCTAGATCTGCTACTTATTCTCAAAAATGAAATCTCCCTCTTCATACAGTTCTCTCTCCAGCATGTCCCAACTTCACCATCCTTCTTTCAAAGTGTGGTGGCATGGTGTGCATCTTGCAGCCAGGTGGGCTCAGGGGGCTGAGCTGTTGGTAAAGTTTACTGCTGTATGCAAGGCTAGGGCATGGTTACAAACTAGTAGCTTCTACACCAGCACTTCAGTGAGATGTGTTTGATAGTTCAGCAATTCTTCCAACACCAGAATACTCTGAATAAAGTACTTTCATGCAAGTTTACTCTAATTGTTTGTGAACTGTTTTGCCCCAGACCTCATGCTGTCAGTTACTCTAAACAGATCTGGGCAGCACTACCTGCCCCTAAAGGTTTCATAGCTATGAAATATTTCCTGCACACGTGTGGACTTAACCACACAAGAACAGCTGCACTGGCTCAAAGCAGAGATCCATCTAGCTCCTTATTTTCCTGTCATCCATGAGAAGCAATGGACACCTAGGGCAGTGCCTAAGACCAGGGCAAGCAAGTAGCAATGCTGCTCTACAACACTCTACCCTTTGGTTCCTTTCTTTCTGAAGTGTTTTAATCCCGAATATGCAACAAAGTTTCTGTTTCTGTGGGTTTCCTTTGCAGGTTTGGTTTTTTTTCCTATCCTTCTGTTCTGTCCCCCACCAAAAGCCCAACCCTTTCAGTCAACAGCTGGAAGTAATTCTTACATTGCAAACAGAAAATGGTGACCTTTATTACAAGATGAAAGATTGGAATATGAGAGCCTGAAGGACGGGACACATGTACGTTGAGTGTCTTGTCCATTTCCCATTAAAACTCATTAAGACCTTTAACAGACACTTTCAAAGACGGATATGCAAGTGCTAGGTGGTATTAGATCTCACTGCCTTCCTTCCTCACATCCCCACCCCTGCTCTTTCTAGTTAATTTACCCCAAAGCAGGTTCTAATTCCGACATAAGGATAACTCTCACCTGCATGCAGAGATCTGTATTAGTGGGCTCTTGTGTAAGATTAGATGACTGATGGTGTCTTGGAAAGAAAGGTGTTCTAATAACTCAGCACTTCCCTCTGTCTACCAGCCAAAATTCTGTTAACACAGCCCAAATAGGGAACTTGTCCAGTTAAAGACCCCTACCCCCTCCACCCCCTGGTTTCTCAGGATTTAGTTCTAAAGCTAGAGGTATTCCCATGCCTTCTCACAGTTTGCATGCAGCTGTACCACTGTAACTCTTTCCAAAAGAAAGCTTTTGTGTTCCAAGTACAATTTATACCCTCTGTTTTTAAACTTTATAATTGATGTCCCATTTCCGTAATTTCAAGAGGAGGAAAGCTCCTCCTTACTGAACCATAAAGAGAGAAGAAAACAGTACTTGTTAAGAGTGTACAATGGAATTCTCTGAGCATGAAAAAGCATGCATTTCTGCCCCAAAACCTCCTGATGACCATATGAAACATTCATGTGGGACTCTAGGTTTGTGATAAGTTGTAGTAACTCCTTCTGTCATGAAGATACATTATTAATAAAAACAAACCCAGAACAACTTCTTGTCACTTTTGGATGCCTACTTACCACTGCTTTCAACAGTTCTTCCATTCCGAGGCTGAAAAATATAAAAATGATATGGTTGTGCAGAAGTTTTAGATGCCAGATTTATAAGCACACCAAAATACATCTCCCATCATGCAGAGTACGTACAAAGGCTGAGGCAAGATTTCCTTTAAAGGGACAACACGTCAAATACCCAGGAATCTCTGCAGGGTGGGTTTTGCTTTTGAATTTGAGAAATATTTCTTCAGCCTCTGGCCAAACAGCTAACCATTCTGCTTAATAATTACTCTCATTAAGGGTCTTGGTCCCAATTCACTGGGGTACTATGCGCAGGTGCCCAAGAAAGAGCATATAAATACCATCACTGAATGTACCTGGCCAGACACACTTGAAGTGAGCCAAAATGTAAGCTGCAGCTGAACCGGGACTCTGGTTACCTGCTATGACCTACTTTATAACTTCTTAGTTACTAAAAACTGATTTGGTGTTAATCAGTGTGTGCCAAACCCAGCATATTCTGCATTAGACCATGCCATAGCTCAGCAAGCCAATGGGTGAAAAAAAACATGAAAGAAATTATGATGATGTCCACAACATTGCTTTGAGTTTTCACCCCGTTACACAGCGTACCATCACTTTCTGGCAAGACCTTTCAGACCAAAGTGGACATTGAGCTCACACACATGTTTTATCTAACAAATTTAGGATCAGTGCACCTTGGCGGTCTTGGAGATACAAGCCACATACTACTTCTGTCTTTGGATGATTTGGCTCAAGACAAAACATTTGCAGAGTCACCTCCTCAAAATAAGAGTGCTTAAATCCATTACTACCCCAGATCTCATTATCTTGTCATCTTTTAATGGAACTAGAGATTTATAAGCAAATGGCTTCCTAAGCTTTCAAGCAAAGGGTATATGGCCTCTACTCAAAAGAAGTGCAGCAAGAATTTGTGAAGGGAAACAGCTGTTCTTCTACAGACATGTAACATTGTCTGTGATTCAGAATCTTTAAAAAGTAAGAGATTCAGATACCCTGAAAAGGAAAAAAGGCCGTCCCAGAGTCCCATGACTATCCTGTAAAATAAAACACAAACAATAACAAGATACTTTAAACACAGTTCCATAGACCTGTCGACAAGTTTCAGTGTCGTTCCATCAGAATATCAATAATTCAGGGCTTTTTCGGCAGCATGTAAACAACAAGATGTAGTTAGTCCCCAGTATCCATTCATCTGGAATGCTGATTAAAAATTAATACCCAAAGGGCATTGTCAAGAACTACCCATTCTGCCTAGTGTAAATGTATTGTATTACCATAATTAAAGATTTGAGGGCTTTAGAAAATGTATAAAAGAAAGCTTTACATATATTGGATTGCTTTGCAGAAACAAGGTCATCACAGCTCACTTCCTAACCACTGGGAAAAAAAAAAAAAATAAATAAAATCAAGCTGAATTTAAAAAGAAAAGCAGCAAAAAAAACCCAGGGAATGGGCCATACTTTCCTGCCCACTGCTACTCACTTGTCTTCATATTTACATACCTTCTTTGTAAACTTTGCAGCAGCAATCTGTGACTCCTGCAAGTGGACAGTGTAAGTTAATCAAGATGCCGTAATTGTTTTGGTTGGTTACAGTAAATCGTCCATCACTGATGAGGTTGCTGCACTCCATGTGAAAAGAGAGATAGTCTTACACTTATCACAGAGAGGTAAGAACAGCAACAAACAGATATTTTGAAAGATTGATTTTGAACCTTGCCTTAACCAATGTTACCCCATTCATTACCATCATTCAACATGTTTCCCTTGCTGTACAACCAAGAACAGCTGTGCTCTGGGCAGCGAAGCAGAGCTCAACCTGGAGCAAATGCAGCAATTCTACTCCTCTGGCTTGAATTCTACAGATAGTTCTTACCTTGTTAAAACGTGGCTGCTCTTCACTTTTCAGACTGCCCTTGGTTTTAACTCAGGCATGATTGCTGGGTTTAAGCCTTCCTCTGCACCATTGATTCTTCAGGAAATTGCTCATTTTTATTACTCAGCATTACACCAAGGAATAGAAACTTTCCCCATGACTTCATGGCAGCAGACCAAACTCAGTGTCTAACCAAGCCCTGAACCAGCAGTCCGGTAAACCAGTCAGGTCTGGGAACCCTCCTGACCATGGCACTGCTGCCAGGCTGCCTGCTCCCAGCTAGGATAGCTGTGTGCTGCAGCCACAGTTGTATTAGTGAACAGATTTAGTTACCTGGAGCAGGCACATATAATGAGCAAGGACGTGAAGACAGGGATGAGAACACAGGAAAAGCACGCAGACAGGAAACTGGAGAGGAGGAATTATAAAAGACAAAATACACAAGCAAGAATGAAAGAATCATGATTCAGAGTGTGAAACAAGGATTTCTCCAATTCAAGCCTCAAGACAGTAACTTATAAAGCAACTGACTTCAACTTACACAGCTATGAAATACAATGAAGGAAAAGAGTGCTTGCTCAATCCAGGTGCTTTAAAGGATGCAGAGGAGGAGACTACATCAAAGAGATAGTGTGAGTGCTAGTTTTGTTACAAGAGGATTATTATATACCAAGCAAAGACAGAGACTGACTCAGACTACAGTTTCAAATATCCTAGCTAATTTACAGCAGGTGAGAGTTTACATGGTAAAAATTAAGCTTCTGAACAGTGTGTTGGCTTGATTTTAGGATGGAAATTTGAAACTCTTACGGAGATGATTGTGACGCAGCTACATTTAGATAGCTCATTTTAATTCCTTTGAAAGTGCCATCTGCAAGATTTACCCAAAGATTAGACATTGAAGTTAAATAGTCTTTTGGTTCTCCCAAAAGATTTTAAGTTCCCCAGATGGAATTCAAGTCCAATTAACACCCAAATTGCCACTGACTTTGCCTTTCTAGTTCTGAGGCCTCATTTCTTCTCTTGAAACACCATCTATTTTCTCTACAAAATCTAAAATTGAATGAACCAAATTTGTTTTAAAAGATCCACATAAATACAGGATCATGTAAAAAGCTGAAGTCCAGCTGAAATCAGTACAATTTCATAACTGTTTCATTACATATACAATCATGTTTACAGTATCTTCTCAAGATTCCTCATGGACTGAGAGAGAAAGTACAAATTCGTGTAATAAGAGATTTGACCAGCTGGGTAAAACTTGCTATTTGGCATAGTCCTTTTTCCATATTTCACACATATATTTGATCTGCCACTTAATCAGACCACACCTAGAAATCACCTTGCAGATATGGAGCTGATATTAATCATATCTCTTGACAGAATACTGTAAGAGTTTCAGCTCCCAATCTAGAGGACACACTGTGAATTGTTTGCAAAGTTAGTAACTAGAACAGAAACCAGGAATTCTATTCCTTTAAAGTTACCAGATGATTCTGGATCTCCTCTCATTAGCTAAGCTGCAGAAGCACAGGAGGCAATACTGAACTCAAAAACATTTAGTAGACATTTAAGACTGAAATGCTAGAACTTTTTATACAATCAATTTCGTTATTGTAGAGTTTCATGGCTGCTTTAGGAAATCATGCTGGCAAGAGGAGATACTGAAATACATGTCAAAATACTTTATTGTTGTTTTCAAGGTTCTACTTGTGATTTGAAACAACAGAGGACTCAAACTGCACAAGTAAATTGGCCTTTTTAACATACCCAGGGGCTGAGTGAATTTCACAGGAAAGGCTCTTAATAAACTGGTGGTGATAAAAAAGTTATATAAAGCGTATCTGACATTGAGCTAGGTCCTAATATGTCTACATCAATGAGAAAGAGCTACACTAAATAACTCCTTAACTTAATCTTTTGGATATGAGTCAGAAACACAAAAAACCCAAGCTCAAATAGAGTATTAACGTCAGTAAAGCAACTCATATGCCTCCGTGTTCTAGAGGAGACATACTCTGCCTCATGTTCCTTCTGGTCTAGTGGAAGATATCCCTACCCATGGCAGTGGGGTTGGAACTAGGTGATCTTTAAGGTCCTTTCCAACCGAAACCATTCTATGATTCTACGTTTAGCATGATATTAATTATGGTGTTGATCCAATGTTATGCATATTTTTAACATATTTAACCCTGAATTAGTCAAAAGTGACAGGTTAAAATACTGACCCCAGCTGTAAGTGGATGTTTTGGTTCTTGAGCTCTGAAAAACAGCAATTTCATATATAGTTTAATGGAGTTAAGAATTACATGCAAACTACTACTGAGAAGAAATGATATTTTATATACTATCTGACAGCTCCTAAACCATGACACTATTAGATTATACATTATTATTTGGAAAGAAATGTCCAAAAGCTGGATTTGGAGGGGTTGCTTTTTAAGGTTAAGAAGGAGGTGCTTTGAAATAAAAGAAACAAATATACCTTACCTCATTCGTTTGCATGCTGTTGAATATGGAATAACAGAGATCCAAAACCATGCTGGAGATCTGCAAAACCAGACAGTACACAATACATTTATTGAGAGGATGTGGTGTATTTTGATAAAGAACAGGCTTGATCCTGATCCCAGCACAATTTAGATCAAACACGGTTCCACTAAAACCACTCCGAGCAGGGAAAGACTTATGATGCTATTATGAGCATCATAATCTAGTATTTATGAGCATCATAATCTAGTATTTTTTATGAGGAGAATACACACAACCTACTAATGTTGTCAACAGTCTTGTGCTATAAAGATCTAAATCAGCCTCTTACACTTAAAATACATCTTCCTATGCTGTAGAAAAAGCTTTGGGGTTTGGCATGTTTAATCTACACTCATTTTCTTTCACAAGCATTTCAGACAATCAGTACTATAATCTTTAATCATATAATGAAAAGTACTGCTCCATACTCATTGCCACAGGACAGGGATTGCCAATGCATGCAATCCCATTAGACAGGAAACAACTACAACTCCAAAGGAAGAAATAGTGAGATACCTGAATAACTGGTTTTGGGAACTACTTTCCACAAATTTTGGTTTACAAAACCAAAAGACTTCAGGAAGAAAAAAATCAGCACAGAATGTTCAAAGTTTCCAGATTATTCCTGATCTTGCAGACTTTTCTCTCCCCTTTGAAAATGACCCTTGGGCTCAGTATCAGATGTAGCAAGGATGATCTTTCAAAGCTACCGAAGGTGTTTTTAAACTGCTTGCAAGCTCTGGCCAGAGACACGACAGCAGAAACGAGCTGTGAAAACTTCCCCTCCCTCCTCTGCTCTCTGAGCATCCTGGAGAAAACCCATCCAACCCACTGCCACTGAGCTGGGGACAGGACCCTGCCTGTAACTCCCGCAGCACTGACCAGCACTACTTCTTGTTCTAGTGCAAGCTACCGCTGTGAAGGGAAGAAAACACTTTTTTTCTTTGCCTAGGTCTGAGCTAGCTCTGTAGATAGGAGAGCACATGCACCAGCAAAGTCACTCTGCTTTCCAGAGCTGCCGGCTCTCTGGAGGAGGCTCTTCCACCTGCAGACATCTACGCTCAGGGTTACACAGCGCAATTAGTATGTCTGGAAGGGAGAGTCCCAGCAGATCAAACACATTACCTAAGTCAATTTACCTGGGGTTGATTAGACAGTTCCATCCACTGACTGAAACACAGTGCCAGCTGCTTTAAAAAAAGTAAAGACATTAACACTGAGTCTATCATACCTTGGGACATGCTTTATAGCTCAGGGAGCCAGGACCGGCTGGTTATTGTCCTGG
>NW_009915289.1:0-250 GCF_000696875.1 Nestor notabilis | reverse complement strand
TTTTGCCCCTGCCCGCCTTCCGCTGACACAGGCATCCTATTCTGCAGCCACCTGCACGTCCCAACCCTGCCCATACCTGTCCCACCTCCCTCCCCGCGTAGCAAAGGGTTTCAGCGTCCCTTCTCTCTTCACCACCCACCCGAGGGATTTCAGAACTTATTTCCAGCCCGTTGCCAATTCCCTGCCTCATATCCCTGCCATGAGCGAGTCTCATTTCCCACCTCCCGCGGCCAGCCCTGTCCGGACGGTC
>NW_009915288.1:5302-36528 GCF_000696875.1 Nestor notabilis | reverse complement strand
CTCGGCCCGGCCCGCGGGCGCTTATCACAAAGTACCTGGCCGGCCGCCACCCTTCCCGGGAAATGGTTAATTCATTACACACGCCATCTCGGCCTTGCCTGCACTGACAGCCTGGCATGAGGCTTCCTGGCACGAGGGGAGCACCTCCGCACGGCCACAAGGCATTAACCCTTCGTGAAGGGAACGTCCGTAACGCCGCCAGTCGGTTCTGCCCGCCCGGCCCCTGTTTCGTGTTGCGTGTTTGTGAAGTTGGGCCGTTATCTTGGCCTCGAACACACGTGCTCGAAAGCTCACAGACAGCTGCTCGTCTGCGGAGCCAGCCGCCGGCACCCGCTGGAAGGAGGAGGCGGCAGGAAAGCGGTCGCACACAGGGTGTCTTTCAGCAGCACAAATGAATAGGGTTTGACATACGCAGGGCTCTAATGGTGATGCAACGCTCTTCAATGGATGCAAAAATACATTTCCTCACCCCTCTCCCACCCTCCAAACCAAACATGACTTAGAGTCTTCACCAAATGTGGGTGGTTAAACCCAACTAATTCTTTTTCAACTAATGAATCGGCGGCTTCAATATTCATAAAATCACTACAGAAAGGCAAGGGAAAAAGGGAAAAATAAACCATGGGAACCCAACAGGAGGCCTGGCGGTGATCAGGGCTGTTATCATTGCGGTCATCCTTGAAATGGCTTCCCAATACACCAGTAATCGTAGTGTTAAAATGCAGCAAGAGAACATGCCAAGACCCTGCACATCTGACTCGTTCGTGCCGTAAATCAGGCAGACTTTACTATGAACAAACAGGAAAAACTGTACTTTGGGAAAGCGTTTCCAAGAAAGAAATACAGTGGAATTACTGGGGAAGGAAGAAATGAAGGAATGTAACAAAAGCAAGCAAGCATTCCTAGTATAATTAAACTAAAATGTGAAGAGAGTTATACAAATGATTATCCTGGTGTTGCCTTTAATATACATACTTAAGCCACTGGAATAGTTGATTCTTGTCACAGAGTATATTTACTATATGTAGATGTTTTATGTAGCAAGTTACATGGTTTGCTATAGCTCTAAACTGGGAAAAAAATCCTTATTCCTATTACTCTCTTAATCTAGGTTCTAAAAGTTGCAAATTAACTATAAACTCCCACAAATGATCTATCAACTAATCCTATTTTCTATTCCTTTTTCTTCTTATATGAGGAAGTTCATAGAGAAACTTTGGTGAAAATTTGAAATTTAATGACTAATACAGAAAGTTTCTTCTGAAATTGTCTTATTTAGTAAGAGCCTTAACACCTCTGCTTGCCCAGTCCAACCTGATGGTGGCCCGCAAGTGGTGGGTGATGTCAGGGCCATCGATCTCCTTTAGACCTAAGAAGCCCAGCGCTAATAGTATCAGGACAGGCTTCCAGGAGGCCCAAGCGAATCATGTGAAAGAGGATCACAGAGGAATGTTCTGTTCCCACTGCGAACAAGACAGAATTAACTCTGAGATGCTTCCTTCTGCTGCCCTGTTTGTCCGAAAGGTCAAGACGATTAGCTCTTGTATACTCGGAACCAACCGTCAAAACAAAACGTATGCTAAACCTTCTTCTATTTTAAACAGACAAGAAGACACACTTAGGAAGGATGGTATGGGATGCATTTAAGGTGTAGCGAGTTAGGATTTTTCACTCTGCTTGTTAGCTACTCTGCAACAACAGCTGCCTGTTAACTTTTTGTTATTACAAGGAGGGTTTTTTTCGAAGCACAATTACCTTTTTTTCTTGTAAATATAAGGAAGGAAACAAAGAATGTGGACAGGAGAAAGAAAGCCTGATGTTTAAGTCATCATGCATTTAAAATAAACCCACTAGACTGACAGGCTTAATTCATTACAATTATTTTATCAGGTGAATTTCTATGGAAATATATATGTTGTTTACCACAGTGAGGATTCCTTCAGCAGTCATACCTTTGAAGTCCAAAGATTTAACAAGCAGATACATGGAAAGCATTAAAATTGTCCAAGTGCTTTGATACTGTGTTTGTCTACATTATGCTGAAGAAAAGGTACTTACCAGATCTTAATTGACTATATATTTAGGAATGATCATAGCAAAATATTCAGCATATTACCAGCGGGTATGAAATGTTACACCCAATAAATGTTGTGCGACACGTACCTAATGGGTATTCTATCATGTTCAAAGAGTATAAAACAAATACAGAAAAAATTTCATCCAATTGTATCTTTTTCATTGAGCATCAATGTAAATATAGACTAAAGCAATCAAAATGCTGGAAATATAAATATTCCTTTTAAAGCCACTGAATCCATCACTTTACTAGGAAAGGCTTAGCTATGTTATTTGCAATTCCCTCATTGCACAACAATGTACATTACTGTCTGTAAGCTCTAATTTGGCATGGCGCATCATTAATGACCTGAATGGTGGCTGTTTCACACATACATATTTAATTACAACAGCTGAACAAATTACATATTTATGCTTTATAAAGGGGATTGCCAGTCTAATTCATTTGCTATGCATGCAGGTACAGGGCTCCATCTGCAACAGCATCTGCACAACAAGAGCTAACAATTATCCATTGTAAGTGAGTGAGTGTATCTGGTGAAACCTGTAAGAGATGCAATCGTATTAACCACTTCACTGCCTACAAACTAGTATTTTCTCAATGGACCACAATATTTTAAATAATTTATCAACAATAACACTACTTTGCATTTTCACAACATCCCTCATCTGAACATCTCTGAGCACTTTATATGCTATAAAAAATTAAGCCTTAAACACTCCTGTGAGGAAAGTAGTTCTTATCCCAACAGCATATATGGGGAAAGGAAGGCACCTAGTCCTAAGGGGTTGGTTCTCCAAAGGTACAATCGGCTTCAAAGGACCTATGCTGATTTACATTATTTTAACCTATGATCTTGCCCTATGTGAAAGGTGAGACAAAAAGCCAGCAGCAAAGAAAGGGAGTCAGATCTCCATAAAATTAAATACAGTAGTTCAAGCCTTAGAAGACTTGGCTTCCATGGACTTTTGATCAAGCTTAAAATTATTATCCACAACCTACTGTCCTTAATTGTACAAAATCTGTTACTAAATTATCTCACAAGCCCTCCAAATCATAAATAATTATTTCTAAAAAATTGGTGGAGAAATGATGAGAGATACTGGAAAAATATAACTGTGATATAAATCTTCCAAAGAGAAAGGAAGAGAAATCCTGGCAGTAACAGTCCAAACTAATATTTGCAGAGTGAAAAATTAACAGAATAAAATCAAAGCACATAAAGGAGACAACTGAGCTGCCTGAACCAACTAGTACTACTGTTTTAGCATGGGTATTTTTTGACAAACTAGATATATCTATGGTGCATATCAAGTAGAATTATGGTATTAATAGAACAATAGAAGCGGTATATTTAGATTCTGGCAAAGCACTTAGTACAAACTCTTATAAAATTCTGCGTGCACAGCAGTATTTTGACTTGGTTCTGAAGTTATTGTATGGGTCGAAAACTTATCGCAACATACGAGAACTATTAACAATCAGCTCCCAAGCTGAACCTACTCACTCAGTAATGTACCCCGAGGAAAGGGAATAGTCAGAAAGAGAGCCCATCTTACTTAAAATCTTTGTTAAATAAAAATAGGAAAGAAATGAAAATTGTGCATAGCCACGAAACAGATGTTTGCTGTACCAGAAGAACAGAGAAACAAAGAAAGGTGCTAGGAGTTTGGAACCAGTCTGAGCACAAAATGAATTCTGTTTCACAAATATGGACAAACACAGTAAGAAAACGAAATACTTCCAGGGACAGAAAAAAGATGTGGAAATAAAATGCCAAAATGAGCACAGCAGTGACAGCAAAGAGGCGATTATACAAAAGCTTGCAATGTTGCACGGCAATAGGAAAAGTCAGTGAAACTTCTGGCAGGCCAACATTTTGGAGAAGCGGAAGGTTTTTCACGGCTTGGGACATTCAGAAGTAAAGCAGATAATCAGTGCTCTATAGGAAATGCTGTCTACCAACAAGGCAAGAGCAAACAAGTCCTTTCTATCTCTTAATTTCTTTGGCTTTACAGGAATGTTAAATAGCTTGAGAATTTTCACAGAATAAATATATAATAAATCTAACGATCAGCCTAAGTGTAGGATTATGGAATATTATTTCAACTTCAACACCTGAAAGAGGAAGCATTTAGGAGTAAATGAATCAATAGTGAAGTTTCCCGTTATCATTTACAGGCTCTATTTAGAAATAAATAGGTCTGAATAGGCTACTTGGCATGGGGCAGCTGTAGGTCAATATTCTACATCAGACACTGTAATTTGCCATAAGTGCAGAGGTGCTCATTAATTACAGGGAAATTTGAAAGTATCCCTCAGGCCTATGCTGTAGCTGCCAAACTGTTCAGTGAAGTGCGGGTACCCTCCAGGAAGTTCTGGTGCTGCTGCTGCTTTAAAGACATGATTGGGCTGTGCAGTACAAAAGATCAGCTGTCCCAGGATGGATATCTCAATTGGAAAAGCTATTTTATTGAATTAACAGCTATGGTGTTCTGTGAGTGCACCAAGTGCCACAGCTGCTTCCATGTCAGCATCCAGCATCATCTGGATCTGCTGGCCCCACCGACTTCCCCAAATCACACTTTTCTGGCTCTCCATCAGGCAACAGAGCAAAAAAAAACCAACCAGGGACAGAGCACCATTGGAAAGGAAAGGAAAAAGGAAAAAAAAGGAGTCCCTTTTTAGGGCTGTGAATGGTGGAATAGGAATTCCAGACGTCTCCTTCCCTCAGCAGGGCAGCTCCGACTTCCTCTTGGCCCAACCTGCCCGATATTTCTGGATCCTGGCACCAGCGCGTGACGGAGGGAACTCCACACAGCGCCGAAATCCCGGGCAAGCCAGCATGTAAACTCTCCACATCTTCCCTGACGCATGCAGCTGTATCCTCCGGGATACAGGCACGAGCACCGGAGTTGTTCAAAGGTTTGAACTGCTCGGAAAGGAACTAAAATATATTTATTTTCAAAGGGGGGGAGGTGCAGTTGCTTAGTGGACACATGCCAGGCAACATCTCTGTAATTACATTTTGTTATGTTGCAATGTCTGCTTTTTCTACACCCTTAATTAGGCAAGAAAAATCAGGAGAAAGATCATCCCAATTTCCCTCCTGCTTCCTGGGTTAACATTACACAGGATCAACTACTGTACCTAGATGCCCTGTCGTCCCAGTACCTCAAGTGACCTTGTCAACTCTGAAAGCTGGTCAACAATCCTCTTAATGCTGGGGAACACAAGCCACGGTTTTAACACCCCTGCCAGGGAAAGATGCTAGCAAGAAAATAAGATCCATTCATTGTTTATATTCCCCTATTTCCCTTCTAGACATAAGCAACACAAAATTAAAGCTACACTTGAAAACAAGGTGCGGGAGAAAAAGGCAGTCTCAAAATGAGGTTGCCTACTCCTTGGATTAGACGGGAATGCGTGCAGGACTGGCAGGGAGACTCCGGGACAAGGCCAGCTTGACTGCACAGCGGCTGGGTGAGAATATCACAAGGCAACATTCTAGGGCAGCGAGGTAGTCACCCAAAGGATTAAACATTTTTCGTTTTATTTTTGTAAGTTTTACTTCTCCAAAGTAACCTCCATTTTAGAGATGCATAAATATGTGAGTTTTCACTCCTTATTTAATGCTGCAAACTCAAAATCTTTAAAACTCTTTAAAAGAATTCTGCCTTTAAATGATATGTAACAAAAGTGCTTAGACTCCTGCACCTACAGTTTCTAAAGATGCAGTTTTCTGCTCTGGAACCACAGTAAAAGTATTCTATTTATAGGAGAGAATCTATTTTTGTAATATATTTTCTGGGAGAGTTTGTTTTTGTTTTCTTTTCCTTTTGTTTGTTTTGTTTCAGCCAGTTGGAGCACTTATATAAAAACGATGGGGTCAGTTTGCAAGTTGATATAAATCTGAATACTTCAGCTGAAAAGCAAAGTGATGGTTTTTTCACCCATTGTGGGACTAAACCATCATTATGCTTAACTTGCTCCATTTGCATATCCGATTTTTCCATGCCTCATGCCATAATCACTCCTCTACGTAATGCTGCAATTTGCAACTGGAGAGATAATAATGATTTCATAAACAAGATTATAACTCCAGGTATTTAATAAAGCAACAGGAATGCAGGATTACAAAGGAACAACTAAGGTACTGCGCAGAAATTCCTCCGGAGGAATTAAAGCCGAACCCAAAAGAAAAAAACCCCTGCAATAATTGAAAACAGATTTTTGCAAATTTTCCAGCCTTGTTCTTTAAGCAACTATAACTCTTTAGGCTGTCATTTGTAAAATTCCACTCCAATACTCCCCAGCCTGTTGCAGCGGGTGCCTTTAACTTCAGTAGCCGCCCTCATGACTACGGTGCTACCGCAGTTGTGTTCCTGCAACACCCAACACCCAGAGCGTCACTGAAATATTAACTAAACCCATCTATACGGGCATCCAACCTAAAAGGTTATAATGAATCAGGTTTTGCTGAATTGCCTGGAAATGTGAAGCTATTGAAGCATTTTGCATCTTGCTGCGTGCATGTATAGCTGACAAATGTGTTAAGAGCTTTGAGTTCAAATGTCAGACGCTGATCCAGACTGGCTGAGGCCTGCTAGGTGCAATGAACTCTCCCCCGAAGAAGTTTACTGTAAAGAGGCCAAGTTGTTCTCTTAAAATAGCCTGTGTTAGCTGGATCCAAGAATTACAGTCCCCTTGGCCAAAGGTGTACAGTCGGGATGACTTCTGCTCCCTCTTGTCAGACCTTCTTGAGCCCAGAACAGTCATGTCTCTCTTAAATTAAGAGAAACTGCTTACAGATCTAGAAACTTAATGCCAAACAGGAACAGTGCTGAAAACAAGTCAATATGGGTCAGTCAATGGACTATATTGGGGAAGACACGATCTTCTAGCATTTGCCAAGCCTAGGGAGTTGAGAAATGAATCAAAATGTTCCAGGACTCTAAATTCTCTTGGAACTTCAGATTTCATCACCAGGCTTCATCTCCTGCCCAGGACGGAGCAGGGCTGAAGCCCAGCCTCAGCCAGTTGGTGCTCTATTGGAAGAGCAAGGAGTATATTCGAGGGAATATACTTTAAATAAGCCCAGCAACCACTCCAGAAGGGGCAAGATGGGGGGGTGGGGGGTCAGAATCTAGAATCTCTCCCCCTTCCCATCTGGCAAGCACAACCCACCTTAGGTGATAGACTTTATGACTCCAAGTGGTATTTCCTAGCATAACGATTGATCTATTAAAGTGATTTGCAGGTAATATTCCTACTGTGTAGCCTTTTGCTAAGAGCATCAAAAAGAGCCTCTTAGTAACTGGTTTGCTTTGTTTTGAAAACAACCCAGATGCAGGGTGTTGTTTTAGGCTGAACAGTTCATATTTTAAGAATCTCCTTTCAAAACCAGATTTGCATTAACCTGCCTGTATTCCAGTCCTCCAGAATATAGGAGGGCTTTGCCACTTTCTGACTTTAGGATCGAGTTTGATGGTAAACTATTGTTTTCTAAATGTTCCTTCCTTTCTAAGAAGCACCAATTTGCTGCCAACACACAGCTCCGATTCACAGGAATATTTATTGTGCCGATAATTGAACTCCAGTCAGATGACTGAAAGAGGCTAACAACAAAAAAAAAAAGGGGGAAAAAAAAGAAAAGGCAAAAAGCTCAACTGTAATTTCTAGACATCTATAAATTTCTTATTCTTTCTGCAGAGAGGAAGCTCCCTGGGGCTTTCTGGATAGCCTCAGTTTTATTTATCACCCACTCTCTTCCAATCTATGAATGCCATAATTCTTCCTCTTGCAAAGAGATGAACATGGCCTCAATCACACACGCTCCTTGTATCAACTAGACATTGCTAAACAGCAGTTATGGTAATGGAAAATATTGATGACCCAAGGTCTTGGTATCAGTTTCAGTATCCTGCTCAAATCTGAGATCCAAACCAGCCTGTGCCCGATTGTACCCATTGCTGCTGTCCTCTAACTTCATGTTTGGAAAAGGGACATGAGGAAAGGTGTTCTCAGAATGATGTTCTAGCAGGACTGCAGGCAGCAGAGATCGTGGGACGGGAAGGATGTGGATCTGGGCATACATTGGTAGGGGCAGACCCTGTGGATCTTAAACCATTCATTGCGCTGTAAAGCTAGAGAGCTTGATCACAGTCATTTTTGTACTAAGAAAATATAAATACTGTGTAACTGCAGCTCACATGTAATAATAAAACCCAGCCGATTCTGTCCAATCAAAGGTACCTGTGTTTCTGAATAAACAAGTTAACATTTGCCCCGTGGCTCATTTCTTGCAAGGCACAAAATGACTACGTCCAGGCTCTTAAATGGCTTTTTCAGCTAAATAAGCTCCAATGGGAAAGAGGTCGTAAATTTTCAAGAACACCTCCAAGTAATTTTAAATATACTTTATTATTTTCACTTTACTTTGTCAATGATATTTTTATTACAAACTTAAAAAATACTTTTGCAGATTGATTTTATCCCTAGCAGTTTGGAAAAGGCAGGTATTTTTTTAGTGTCTAAACCAGACTTTAATACCACTATTTTGGGTTCAATCACAATCAAATCTATGTTTATAATGCTTTCCTGTGTCCAAATAGCTTTCTGTGCTCCAGCACACATTGTTTAATATTTCTGCATTAAAAGAAGCTTCATTTTGCTCAATTTAGGTGACTCTGCCAAGAAGTATTTCCGAGCATGAATAAGCCATGAAACATATATTCAAATTCAGATTAAAAATACGCATCTTTGAGTTTGGAATGAAGAATAAACACTTGGAATCAAACCTTGGCCCTATTAAGGTCAATGGGAAGAGTTTAAAAGTGAATATGATTAAAAAGATGTGGGTCCTAGCATCAGCTCTGCACACAGTGCAGATTCCAACTAGCATTGCCCTTTCTTCCCCGGTAAAATGGGAATGATGCCACGTCATGTCGTGGCAGATCATGTTTTAAAAACTCGAAGTGCTGTTTGCATTTTAAAAATACAAAGAGTCACATGAACAATTCAGTAATTCCAACAACTCGTCGGTATCAGTTGGTACTACACCAGGTAGTACAACTGAATCAACGTTGCACAGCAGCTTGTGGACTTTGCTAGCTTGAGAAAAATATTGTGTATCTTATTTTTCACAGTGAGCAACACTGTGATGTTTTGAAACGTCCAAGCAAAATAGTTCTGGCTTTTAAAACATTTCTGAGGAGTAAAACTGCCTTGCATCTCCCTGAGTTACTGCTCAGGTTAGGTATCATCTTGCCTTAGGTGCAGACAAGATCTGGACACTGATTTGCTTACTTCAGAGTGCCAGTTCCCACTGACCGAGCAACCTTCCCTGAAAGTTAACTTTTCCTTCTACTTGCTCCCGGGCTTTAGGGGGGTTGCATTTCTTCTCTCCTGCCAAACAATGCGATAAGTCAAACCTTGTTTTCCAAATAAATGGAGAACTTCATATTAACAAACAAGCCAAGTCCTGCTACAAATGGAAAACATTGATAAGAGAATACAAAGAAATATACTCAACTACTGACCGCAATTAAAACTTCTTTTCTCATGAATCATTACAGCTGAGTGCACACACTGGAAAATGTCAGCATGGCAGATACCACCAGGCCTTCCATTGCCAGTGGCCTGAGGTAAGCTTGGCTATTCAGGTCCCTTCAAATCTTCCTGAGAAATTTCCAGGCCACCGTAACCTGGGACAGTAGTTTCTAGCCAAAGAGCTGCAGCTGAAGAACACTTCTCACAACTCCTTGTGTGCTTTTTAAAGCCCAGCCTGCAGGTTCTGCCACTGCCCAAAGCCAGCTCTGACCAGATCTTTACAGCTGCCTAGGCTGGAATCCAGAAAAAGAAAAGCTCTATTATTTCAGATGGGATTCTTTTGGTTTCTTCAGCAATATACAGCTCCTTTTACTGTCTGTATGCATGCATATGTGTGCATTTATCAGTAGTGAGCAGTATCAGATGGCTCTGCACAAAACCCAAAGCTCAGGCAGTTACTTTTTAAGCTTCTCTGCATTAAGACACAATCAAAATGTCGATGATGTAGATGAGTAGTGTCTAGGATGAGAAAGTTGGTTTGCCATGTGATCTCGAAACCGCTCCGACTCCTACTTAAGCCCAGTTTCCCTTGGTCTTTCCTTTGTGGTCTTTTCATACTGACACTTAAATGCCAGTTTTCCTGTGGTTATTTTGGGGATGTGGATGGATGCCTGCATGTTCCAACCACCAGCTTCCCAAACACAGTTAGGAGCCGTGCGTGAATCTCACTCCCCTGGGATCCTGCAAGGTTTCACAAGCTAAGAGGATGCCTTGTTCTGTGCCATTCCATTACCACGCTAGAGAGCCGTTAAAACTGAAATCGTTGATACAATAAATTGAATCAAATCTAGTAAAGTCCACACTAGTATGTACTAAGGCACAGTATGGAAATAGTAAGCCAGCGTCACTGGCGCGATACGTTGTGCATTATGTGGATCAATTATTGGCCAAATCAAATATGAATCAAAGCACTGCACGAAACACAAGGTAGTAAAGCTCGCTAAGATCACCCAACCCACTGTGTCCACAGATCGATGCCTACAAAGAGACTTTCAGTCCTTTCTCCTGCTTTCAAGCGACTCAAACTAAAGGGCATTTAAATTTACTCCTGGGGAGGACTCCACGTCTACTATATTTTTTGATGGGATGGTTTTTAGTTGTACTCCCAAGTCCCAACCTAAATTATCCTTCACTCTCCTCAGTGTTCACACCCTTCGTATCATCAAAGATCTTCCACATCTTCTCCCTAAGGTGAGTTATACATAGTTAGTGCACCAGACTGTGATAACACTATCCTCAATAAACAGCACTTACATAAGGAACCCATTGACTTAGAGGAAGCCTATCTGTGGACCAGGCTGTTAAAGAAAGAAGGACAGGGCAATCTGGCCTTAATCTTCAGCCATAAATCAATAGTAACAGGTACCCTCAGCATTTTCTCTTTGTTCTGACTTTCCATGGTTGTTAGAGCCTCCACTAACTGCAACTGCAATATTTTCTGGGTAGCAAAACAAGCGAAGTGAGATAACTGATAAACCCATTCCAGACAACAGGATGCTGCTGCAGAAGTGACCCAGTCGAGAAGACTTCAGTGGGTTCACTGCTGGTTTTTGTATGTCTGCTCAAATTCCTGATTGTCCAAGAGTTTCTCCATGCCCATGAAAGCTCACTAAGACAGCAGAGCTCCAGCCAGGAGGTGCAAGTTAGGGCAGGGAACCACGAAACGAGAATTTTCCTTATTGTTCAGGGGATTAAAGACGGAGAAAAAAACATTTCTGACCCCTAAATAAGGACTGTTGAGAAGGCCAACATTTAATGGTTTGTAAACACAAACTCAGAGCTATAAATGCATTGCTTATTCCCACTATAATCCCTTTTCAAACTGGTTCCCTGATGAATACAAGGAGTATTGATTTTTAAACCCATGTAGGTTCTTAGAGACAATGCAGACTGACTTAATTATAATCAATAAAATTTACAGACAGTGATGCAACCCAGCAGAAGCATTCCTACCGAAAAGTATGACATAAGAATACTCCAGTTTCCCTACTGCACTGCTAGAATATGACCTTAATACATATTTTATTATGTATAGAAGCCTGTCCGTGAATCCATCAGAAGATCACCTGCATCTCCACAGTTAGAACTGATTTGGTAGTGTCTGCAGTTACCTTTACATATGTTCAATGAGCAAAGGGAGAGGAAAGTTCCATCAGTCTTTATAAGAGCTACAGCAAGCATCCCCCTCCGTTTGGATATCCACTCCCCCCCCTTCAGTCTACTTACTCCCACCATCTCTATCTGCAACTATTTCTATTGCACTGATAAAACACTAAAGAGCAGAGAGACTGAAGGCGAGATTTGTCTCACCTAAATGTGGCTGTCTAATGGTTGGGAACAGCTCAAAGTGAGGTGCCTCTGCTCTTTGTGAAGTCGACAGTGAGAGCCAGGCGGTTGTGAAAGGATTTTGCTGGGCTGAGATGCCCTCGGGGAGTGCCTCTCCCATTCCACCCAACAACAAAACCAGCCTAGACAACCACCTTAGACCAAGCACCGGAGTTTTAAGCAGAAAAAGTTAGATGAGGTGAACCCAAGCACATAGCATCTGCCTGGATCACAGAGTCTGTGGCAAAAATGAAGTGAAATGATAAACTGACATAGTCCAGACTAGGACAGAAATTCCCAGAGCATCCTTCTTTTCTTAAGAAGGTGGCAAAAATCAATGGCAGAAGGAGGAACGAGGCAGAAATCTGAATCTAGGCTGGCTTTGAAACCTGCTTTCTTCTGTTCATTTCTCCTTTATTACCTTGTATCTGCCTGGATGTTTGACTCACAATTCCCAATATATGGTTACCTTACGGTATGTTGGCACTTTGAAATGAAATGAAATGGTCTGTGCAGTTTCAAATGTCTTAAATAGCGCAGCCACACTTCCCAGGAATCAGAAGCCATTCAAACACAAGTACAGCACTGTATCAGGACTAATTATACCTGCTAAAATGGTTTTTAGACCTAAGAGGGTACCTGCTCATGCACAGCATTTGGCTAACAAGCTTTCGAAATCCACACTTTGCCAAGTCCTACCTTGTGGACGTACCACTTTGCACCTTAAAAGTTGGGTGTTCCAAGGTAATAAACCCTATTTTGGCCTCAACTATGTAATACCACCAACCAGACCAATCTCTTGAGATGACGGGAACTATCTGATGGACATGGGACCAAACACTTTGCTGAGGTTACAGTGCCTAAGTAAAAGCTTAAATACACTGAAGGACGTGGGCTGGGAGGACGCAGCAGAAAGAGTCATTTTTGCACTCAATAGTTCTACAAGAAAATAGACAGAGTGCTCCCTCCCACTAACTAATCTCTGCAAAATTGCTGCATTACTAATTGCCAGTATAAAATTTGAGAGGAAACAGTGAGTATAAACTCTTTGACCACTCATGTGGCCCAAAGCCCACCTTTCTGTTTCCTAAGTGCTTTTGAAACAGCTCTGTATTAACGGCTGTGACTTTCTCTCTGTGACAAATTAGTTGGTGTTGACAGCACAGGCTATCTGTAAGTGCTGAATAAAATCCAAGTGAAAAAAACAAGAAGAAGATACCTTCTTTTGTAAATATCTTTCAGCTGGCACAGTAAATTACATTGATTCAGAAGTGACTCATTTCCAACGCTGTGCACATTAGCAGCCAGTATTATTCAATTTGAGATTTTAATTTATAACATACTCTTGGTAATGTACTCCCAATACATTCCTCACTTCCCTACCCTGTGACTGACAAAAGATGAAAGATCTTTACTGTATAAATATTTTATATTAAACCCTTCACTCTGCTGTATTTCTTCCATTGTCAGTTTCCATTTGCAAATACTATACATTGTCCAAAAAAAGTGCTGATCTAGGCAAAAGGCATGTACTTGTAGGCAGCCCAGCAGCTCCAGGAGCTGCTGCTCTGCTGCCAGGGAGTAAGGATCCCTCCTTTTGGGATTGAACTCCACTGACCAGGGGACTTGGTCATGTCACCTCAGAGGGCTGGATGTGGCCACCCTGCCACTGGTCTCACGGGAATGAATTCAGGCAGGAGCAGGAGCAAGAAGCACGCCTGTGGCTTTGCCAGCGTAAGATGATTGTGCTGCTGCCTTCAGCCCTTGACCTGGGTGAGAACGAGAGAGTAAAAATGCCTCTTTGTTAAGTAAACGTTTTACAAACTCTCCTGTCGCCTTGTTTCGGGGTGAAACTGTGTCAGCAGGCGAGATTAGATAACTTGACCTAAATCGTACTGGAAAGCTGTGGCAGACCTCAGCTCAGATCTCCTGACATCCTGTCTTGCGCATTACTGACGAGACCAACCCTAATCTAGTAGGAGAATCCCTTTCCAAACTGTTACTTAGTAAGGGCTAAATGCCACCACCAGACATCCACGGTAAACCCCTCCTGGCTGAGGCCAGATCTGGCTCCTGTTTCTAACCCGAATCACAGGAGACTTCTAACCACTGGCTGCACACACGCCGCTTCTCCTGACACTTACTGCTATTCCTGCTTGTTAAGCACTTGTTATCTAATCCAAAAATACTCCCTGTCCCATGAAGTGCACAAAACAGAGGTTATTCATCCTGCTCCGGGCCAGTTCTTCGATCGAATTAACATGGCTTGATAATTGTATGGTCACTGTCAGGCTGCAAAAGGTCCTTTGGTCACTTACTCTTACTTTTTGTGGCCATCAAGAAGAGTTATTTTGGGATCCTGCAGTCTAGTCCGTGCAGGTATTCCATCACTAGATTTAAGGCAGCACATGTGAATGCGTTACCCTACTTAGATACATAAAAAATAATTTCAGCTGGGCTAAATTACCTTTATTATCAACCCTGGTAATTCCACCGCAGCCATTTTCTTGACTGATGTATGGAACACTATGAAATGAATCCTCTGAGAAGAAGATGGAAAAAAACAAGACAGTGATCAATGGATTCAATTAGTTACAGTATAATTCTACCAAGATGAAAAAGATCAAGACGCAATGCAACTTCTCCAGCTCAGCTAACAGAACTTACAGAGAACCTGCCACTACTTCTTATTTTTTTTGGGAGGGGGGGTAGGGTGTGTTAAACTCCTTGTAACTACTAATCCGTGTAATGCAGAAGGAGAGGAATTACCAGCAGTACTCAGCAAAATATTGGCAGTACAGAAAGGCTGTGCCACAGGTGGAGGCTCCCAAAGAGTGTTTTAATGGACTAGATACACATTATGTCTGTATTTCTTCACACATAGGAAGCGTTATAACAACAGAGAGATTTCTCTAATGACAACAAAATAAAACCTTCCCAACAGCACATCCGAGCAAGAAATAACAATGCTGTCGCTACGCTGCGAAGGAACAAATTCCTCTTCCAATAATTCCCCTCAGCGTTTCAAAACTCCTGCTTTCAGCATCTTTCCCGCAGAACGCCAAGAAAGCAGATTCCCTTAATGCGCGGGTCATCTGAATCCCACTTCTGGCTCCGAGGCGCACGAACCCCCCTGCTCTGTGCTATGTGACACCTCCTTGTCACCGGGGTCACAAACACAGGCACGTCCCGGCGGCTGATGCCATTTGTGGTAAGCGAGCCGGCCGGGAGGCCGTGGCGGGGAAGGGAGGCACGAGGAAGAGCATAAAGACACAGTTTAGTTAATCACGTTATTAAGATCTTCATCACCGAGAGTACTTAGCACATGGAAATAGTCAGTTTACAATATCGGAGCGGAGCAATCTGTATATTACGCCCGGGACATTACAGCGCCGGGAAATATGGAAATGTCATCATCTTAAAAGATAAAGGCACGGAGAGAGTAGGGCTTTTTTGCATGTAAAGGAAATAAGATGAATGAATAAAGCTGATCAAATGATTAATAGAATCCATAATCTTAATCTTATTATTTCTAAAGAAGAAAAGGCTGTTCAGTTAAGAGCTAGGCGTCTCCATTTCATTAAGAACAATTATATTCCAACTAATCAAGATCTACACGCACAGCCCTCGCAGCAGACCCAGTTTTATATTTCCTGTCATTTCAGCAACACCAACAAAGTTGTTGGTGATTTGCAAAGGCAAAAAGCTCTGGGGATAGGGGTAAACATTTTAAACAACACATCTGACTGGGGTGATTTAGAAACACCCCCCTACTGAAGAACACAATGCAAAGCAACCCTGTGCTTGTTACAAGATGTCTAAATCCAGCCACACCATCCATCTGAAAAGGGGGGAAAAGAGGGGAAAAAAAGACTTTATAAAATGTTTTCACACCCTGTTGGGTTAAGAGACAGTGGGTATTAATCCTACGGCTGCTACCCCAAGCTTCCTCTTTGTGGTCAGCAAAGAAGCTGTGTGGTTGGGCGGAAGGAGTCCAAAGGCATATTTTTTCTCCGTCTCTCTTTTAGAAAAAAAAATATCTGTGTTAAAACAAGGGAAAGTGGACCAGTTACACAGCAAAGCAAAAACCACAGCCAGCCCTCTCTGCTGTTGCTTTCCCCCTAAATGTGGCCTACAGCGATTCTGCTTTCCAAAAAAAGGTTTAATTTAAACCATACAGTGCTACAAGCTGCCACGTTTCCAAATTCCACATTCCTTTCTAATCTGTGCACTTCAGAACTGACAAATTCTGCTTCCAATGGTACCCAGACGAACTGCGACGAAGAAATTGCTGCTACCCCACCATTCCTCAACGCGATAAGGAACACTGTCCTGTGTCCCCCCCCCGCCTGCCCCCAGCCCCTGGATTTTGCTGAACTTTTAGAAGCATCATATTTAAGGGGCCAGATTTGCTATTTGTAAAATCTTTAGCTCACTTTTCACACAATGAGAAAAGCATTTCCAGGACTGGGGGCTGGAGAGGGGGTGGAATTCCCAGTCTGGTATAAATCCACACAACTCCCCCGATGACTGTGCAAGAGCAATTTGCACCCGCTGAGACTCTGCCCCTGGCACTCTCTTTGCACCAGCCCACGTGGATGAGGATGTCGGCTCTCCCCTGCCACACCACCCAAAAATGTGCAGCGCAGAAGAGCCGTCCCTCATTTGAAGTTAAATAAGTAACACTTTTAAGGGGGAGGAAAGGGGCAAAGAGGACATCCTGCTTTGTCCTCGAGGAGGAATGGCCCTTGGTGACACTAGATGGATAGAATCATATTATCACAGACTGGTTTGTGCTGGAAGGGACCCTAAAGCTCCTCCAGCCCCAACCCCTGCCCCGGGCAGGGACACCTTCCACTAGAGCAGGTTGCTCCAAGCCCCTGTGTCCAACCTGGCCTTGAACACTGCCAGGGATGGGGCAGCCACAGCTTCTCTGGGCACCCTGTGCCAGCGCCTCAGCACCCTCACAGGGAAGAACTTCTGCCTTAGATACAACCTGAATCTCCCCTGTTTAAGTTTGAACTCATTACCTCTTGTCCTATCACTACAGTCCCTGATGCAGAGCTCCTCTCTGGCATCCTTGCAGGCCCCCTTCAGATACTGGAAGGCTGCTATGAGGTCTCCAAGAGGATGCAAGGATGCTCTAAGGATGCAAGAGAAGCTGAAAATTCTGCATCTCTGCTGAAGACCTGGAGGAAAGGGCTTCAGGGACCATCTCTGTGGAGCCCCTCCAGCTTAGGCACAGCGTGTAGAAGGATACACACGTGCTGCTACTTCAGCCAAACCCCCGTCTGGAGAAGAAACAACCCCATGGTGGCTGGCACAGCCTGTTTGGTGTTCCCTGGGAACCCAGCTTCCCATCCAACTTCATGCTGTGCCAAGCTGGAGGAGCACCCGGGCCACCAGCACCATCCTGGGAACTGCTCACCCACACTTTTTGGCCTGCCACACATAAAAGTGAGCGTTTCGGGTTGCCCAGCAGATGTGTTTATTTCTATCCAGAGATTTTTTGGCCCTCCTGCAGCTCTACGACATACAACCCTACTTATGACTTGTCAACGCAGGGTAACAGCATTAGCCCGTCCGTAGCCTCAGGGCTCTCATCTCAACCAGTGTTCAAGCAACGTGATAATTTTAGGGCACATACACCAGAACTATTTCTTGTATCTTCTGCACAGAACCTACAGCAAATGTGCACAAGGAGGCACAGGAGTAAGGAAAAGCGACTGGATGGATCCGACTCCGCTGAAAAGGAGGAAGCGCGGCTGGTTTGGGCTCCGGCACCTGCTTTCTGGCGGGGCTGCACCCACCATGCGAGTCCTCCTGCCAACCCGGAGCCCAGGAAAAGCATATGTCACATCTCAAAAATCATGTCATTTTCAAACTCCTTTTTTTCTCTTTGCCTTCTGCTTTCTGAACCATTGAAGTGAAGACAAGGAACATTTTCAGGCTTCTCTCAAGAGTCAGAAATTCCAGCTTTTCTCCTTTTACTTCTGCTTGCTTTTTATTCTGTATGCTGAGACGCGCATGGAAATCTTTGGCTACCTGGAACCTTAAGGAAAACACCAAACCTTGTGAGACTCACCCGAAGAGCAACTGCCTGGTAACCGCACACATCTTAAACCACCCTTTAAATCACCACATAGTTCAGCTCAGTGTTTGCTTTCAAGTAGTGTCAGAAGTCGAGTGTGGAAGCCCAAGTTCTTAGCCAGTGTAAACCCATCTCAGTCGCAGGCTCTTTCGCTGCTCCAGAATCACTGTGTTTACATTCAGGCAATACACTCAACAGGCTTGAGATGAGCGTCCTTAGCCTCAGCACAATGATTTTTCTGGAAATGGAAAGAGCTCAGCATGGGATCCCTGCCAGGGTAGGAACTCTGGGGGCTCTGTTGAGGTTCAGAATTCAATAGGAGCTGGGTCCCTATTCCCCTTGTGCTCCTTGGAAAACCCAAGCTGATGGTAAAAAAGGAGAAATAGTATGAAACTGGCACAGAGGAAGAAACTACCTTGATGCAACACGTGCCTCAGGAATCGGGAAAACATTCAGATTTAACACCAGCATAAACCTGAATCTTTATGACTTTTGCCAGGGCAGCGCAATAAGGCCTTAAGTTTGAGTAAATCTCAGTCATCCTCAGTTGTCCCGCTAGTAGTCCCATAATGGGAGGTGCTAGCCAAAAATGGAAAGGAGGCACAGCATCTGCTTATGTTTAATTTATTTTTGCTTTTTGGCGTGTTGTCCTGGGACAATCAATGTTTTTTAAGTGGCTGCATCTTTTGGAGCCAACTTGCTGTCCTTTGCTAACACATCAAGGGCACGTTTCTGGAAATGGAACGTGCTCCTGTTGAAACCAGAGAGGTACAGGCATGGTAACCTCACGTTCTTAAAATTTAATAGGTGTTTTCAGAGTGAAATTCCCTCAGTTTCACTCCAAGTGAACTCTAGATTCCACCCTTGGACAAAGCTGTAATTCTCATTAGCAGGAGTTAACGTGCATGGATCACTGAGAGATGAATAAATCCACTTAAGGTAGTTCAGCACTCCGGCTAAGTGGAAGCATGCTAAGCTCCCATGTCCTCTGGTTACAGTTACTCTGGATTTATACAGAACCGTTGATGCTAAACTCAACCCACTGGTTTTAATAACTGCTGCTTTAAGCACGTACCTGCCATGGAACTGGTGAGCCTTCCAAAGCCAGGCAGGGCTGGGACCAAGCCCAAACACTGCACCCAAAAAGACCCTTCCAAGATGCTGGCTGATGGCAACAGTGGGGGTGCCATCAACTCAACCACACGCAGAAGGGAATAGAATCACGGAATCCTAGGATAGTTTAGGTTGGAAGGGACCTTAAAGCTCCTCCAGCCCCAACCCCTGCCACGGGCAGGGACACCTTCCACTAGAGCAGGTTGCTCCAAGCCCCTGTGTCCAACCTGGCCTTGAACACTGCCAGGGATGGGGCAGCCACAGCTTCTCTGGGCACCCTGTGCCAGTGTCTCACTGGAACATCAAAACAATCCAAACGACAAATCCAGCAAAACAATCCCAAGGGAAAGAAAGAGCCTGGTTTGTGGCTTTGTCTTTCTAAGGCTGAGTTAAAATAAAGAGCAGAGGGGCTTGGTGCACACTTTTGATTTTCGAATGCTAATTTCATTTTAATAGTAAGCTGCTTGTTTAAGAAGTCAGAGAGGTTCTGAAACACAAAGGTGCAGGGATGTTGTTATAACTACAATGGGGCTGATCGCTAGTTTTTTAACAATTTGGTAACAAGAAAAACTGGTCACACGCTGGGACGTTTTATGCCAAGTCTCAGCCAGAGCAAAATTTTATGGCCGACTTATAAACCCTTGAAAATAAGGGTTTATAATAGAAATACTGACAGACCCTTAATTATAGCAGCACTAGCGGGCACTGTTGTAATAAGGCCCACATATTTTCCTCTTTGATCATTATTTATAGGATGCATTGGAAATCATCCCATTTACAACTGTATGCCCGCTCAGCTAGGTGGAGTTTTATCCATTAAGAAAGGGAAATACAAAGTGGGCTGCTGAAGAAAGCCGGGGGCTTTACCTCCCGGCGTTCCCGCGGCATACCAACCCCGAGCTTCAGGCAGTGACTAATGCCTTTACTCTGCTGGTTTGTATAAGAGGTTGAAGTTCAGGCTGGTGCAGTGCAGCATTCCCCGGGACCTGCTGCCTCTTTAGGCAGGCGATTAATCACTTGATCGATAGACCATATGATTAGGCACTAATAGCTGATAGGAGGAGAGAATAAACAACCATAAATTTGCTTTGTACCGAGTAATCCAAGTGTAAGAGAGGTCAGATAATGGCCACATAAGGTCATGTTGCCTAAGGAGCCCATATGGGAAAGATGGAAGATACATACATTTTTAAATATCTTCAATTATTATTGGATTGCTGGGCAGGATTGGGGCTGCCGATGCGTCCCTCTCTCTTTGAGCACGGGCAGGCTGTTGTGCTCCAGAGCAGGCTGATATCAAACAGCAACAGCCGTTTCCACATCAAGACAAAAAAAACCCCAACCTCAAAAACCTCAGGTCGTGTGATGATTTCAAGCTAAACATCCGCATCAGCCGAGGTGGGTGTAATATCACTGACACCAGGAGGTCCAGGTCATCGGCTCCGAAACCACGCCGGAGACAGAAATGGGATGGAGGTGGCAGCTTTGTTCCCACTGGCTTCTCCATGAGGTGCAGGTCCCAGCCCTGGTCCAGCCGCCGCCTCAGCCCACAGCGCCCGGGCAGGATGCTCAGCAGAAAACCTCGCCTCCAAAGGGCCATAAATCTCCATCTCCCCACCCCCTCGCCCTCCATCCCTGCCTCCTGCCTTTTCTAAGGCTCTCCTCTTCCCCTGCATTAAAAATGGTCTTTTCAGGACTCAAGATGCAAACCAGGTTTACAGCCTTTTTCTTCCTTTTTTTGTCTTCTTACTTTTTTTTTACAGTAAACGTACCCTTTGTCTATGGCAAAATAACAAAAATGGCTGGTTCAAAGGAAGAGAAAAATACTTCAGTCACCCCAACAAAGGCAAGGAGTTTACAAACCTTCCCCGTCAGCGCCTGGGCGCAGGCAAAGTACTTACTTCATTAAGTTGAAACAAAACTCGACCAGTAAAACCGTCAGCTCCGTCTGAGACAACCAGCAGACCCCTTGCAGTATGTTCCTGATTGACCATCAGCAGACTATGTAAATCGCTTTTTCTGCCAAACAATCGTGGGGATAAATGCCCTCCTTTATCTCTGGGGCTATTTCTAAACTCCCCTTTCTCAATGACGGGACATTCATGGCCTGCAATCTTATTTTGTTGCTTCTCAGCATTAGTGGGAAAGCGCATTCAGGGCTGCTTGGGCTCTCCTGCCTGCACTGATTCCCCGTCTCCCCCCTCCCTGTGCGCTGACTGCGTGTAACAACACATCCTGGTGTTCGAAACCAGGAGAGGAGGATGCTGTTTGCCTTGATTTTAAACTGAAGCTGTGCTTCAGATAACGCCGGGGCTCTTGAGTTTCAAAGGGACCGAGCTTGGAGTGCTCCCACAACGTCAAGCAACTCAGAGTCACTGGAGTGCTGCAAGGACTCCACATACACTTGACTCCGTGAGCGAGCACACACCGCGCAGACCTGTGCAAGATCACCCAGTTCTCTTTTCCCATATGCTCACCACAGAACATAGAATCACAGAATGGTCAGGGCTGGAAAGGACCTTAAGACCACCTAGTTCCAACCCCCCTAGTTGTGAGGTGGACACCTCACACTAGACCATGTCACCCAAGGCTCTGTCCAACCTGGCCGTGAACACTGCCAGGGATGGAGCATTTACCATCTCAGCCACCTGTGGCACCCACCTGAAGAGCATCTCCTGATCCTCATGCTGGTGCAGACACGAGTCCTTCAGGTCCTGCCCTCCCCTGCTTTGCTTTGGAAGGAAGGCTTCTACCATTCAACACAAACACACTTTACTTTGAAGGCCCCACACAGACTTATTAAAGACACTCCTCAGTGACTTAGAGGATAATGTAAACACCAGGGTGAAGAAAGTCAAGGGCTTGGACCATAAGGTTGGCGACCTGCATCGTAAGTATGGACATATTCCTTCAGCAAGGACTTCAAAAACAACTACAGTAATCATAATAAAGAGTTAATTTAATCTATCAAGCAGTTCTTTTACTCCTTTGCTCACTTTTTAACTACAAAGCATTGTCTCTTGCGATAGCTACTCCTTTTTCTTTCCAGCTTGGGTGACACCATAGAAGCATTCTGCTTGGAGATGAGTCCCCAGCCAGTCCTGTCATCACTCCCAGCCTGGGAAGGAGCAGCCTCCAGCTACAGAACTCACGGCGAGTGTAGTGATAGGACAAGGGGTAATGGATTCAAACTTAAACAGAGATTTAGGTTAGATGTAAGGAAGAAGCTGTTCCCTGTGAGGGTGCTGAGGCGCTGGCACAGGGTGCCCAGAGAAGCTGTGGCTGCCCCATCCCTGGCAGTGTTCAAGGCCAGGTTGGACACAGGGGCTTGGAGCAACCTGCTCTAGTGGAAGGTGTCCCTGCCCGTGGGACTAGATGAGCTTTGAGGTCCCTTCCAACCCAAGCCATTCTAGGATTGTCCTCCTCTTGGCACTGTTTCTCCCACCGTACCGTGGCTTCGCCGTGTGCTTCAGGAGAAACACAACTTTCATAACTATCAGTTACTCTTGCAAATAATATTCATGGGTGTAATTACATTTCAATCCGCTGGTGAAGTCGTCTGGCTTATCCAGCAAGTGCATCCTTAGCCATCTGCTCTCTGGTTTAATTTTAAACGTTAACCTAAGAGTGAAAGGGTGTTTCCCGTGATAAATTCATTCAGCACCATCTAGTCCATATTTATTTGTGCCATAAATAAAGAGCAGGAGAACAAACGACAGTTATTAACAAAAAATGAAATATTACTGATCTGTGTGGCTGGACTCCCTTCTTCCCGACTAATCCTTTCAGTTTGCATCAGGAACTGAGTGAAGAGTGAGGGAAAGGATATACACCTAAGTGCAGACCTTCCTCTTCCCACCCTTTACTCCCCTTGGTGGTTAAAGCAGCTGGAGCTGTTACCCTGCAATGTGAAATCTCACATGCTCCTCGAGGGCGCTGACATTTATTTAATTAATTTTCCTCCCAAACTTACACAGTGGGCCCGCATTCAGAACGCGCGCATGAATAATGCAGGTCTGAAAACCGCATTATTACAAAGGATGTCAAGTTCACACACTGTCAACACTAATAAACTCCCCAAAGTGCTAAAATCCAGGACACCCGTCGTCCCCCCTTCCCTGTCCCTCCATTCCCCCCTTGGAGGCGATGCCGGCAGCCCCTGTTTTGTGCCAGCAAAGAGCCTCACGTGGGGCAAACAGTGCAGAGCCGGAGGACGGGACCGACCGCGCTGCCCCAGGGTAAAACAGAATACTTGGGGCTTTCATTCCCACCCAGAATTGGCAGATCCCAAACCCATGTTTTATCACTATTTGTTATTGCTGTGGTAGGACCCGACCCCTTCCCCGACCACTTGCAGTCTAATTTAAGAGACGGAAAAACAAGTGAGTGAGACAAACACTCAGAGGAATGGGGTAAGAGTAACAAGGTCACATTGCTCCACTGGCAGCTATTGCCAAACTTGCAAACTATCTGAAAGTTATTTATATATAAAATAACTAAAATCAGCTGTCCCATCCCGCCAGCCTATCTCACCATCCCAGGTTTGCTCATACCTCACACGCCATGCAGAAGGGTACTTTCGGAGCGGTGGTGGAGGTGGACCCAAGCAGAAAGCGGTGCACATCACAGTGTCCAAAACATCCTGGGTGCACGAAGCCACCTTCTCCCTGGGCTTGACTGGTGCACAGAGCATCTTGGCGAAGAGGATTTCCAGAGGCATGCAGTGGGAGTGGGGGCACTGAGCATTCCCCAGTCTGGTGACAACTCAATCAATCAGTGTTTTCAGGAAGTGAAACCCACCAGAACAACCCAGCGAGCAGGATCCAGGAGCTGAACTTGATCCACACCAGTGAAAGAAGGAAATATTCTCAGTGCCTGGCAGAACTTAGCCCTTTCCATAAAACCATAGAATCACAGAATGGTTTGAGTTGGAAGGGACCTTAAAGCTCATCCAGTTCCAACCCCCTGCCATGGGCAGGGACTCCTTCCACTAGACCAAGTTGCTCATGCCTTTTGATGCCCTTTTCCTAACTCTATAAAATACTTTCACCCCAGGCACCACTGTGCATGGAAGCAAAATGCAAAGAGGAGTATGAATGTTTCCTAAGGTGTGTGCTAAAGCATTAATAATATTGAAGACCTTATATTCCACCAGCACGTCTGAGATATATTAACTACTCAAAAGACAGCCGTTCTTGGCCCAGCATTAGAGACTTGCACCACCTGAAAATATTTGACTCACCTACACTTAATAGAGATGAAAAACACCACAAAATCCCCAGGTGAAGTTCTGCCTTGACAGAGAGATGTGGGAGTGCACTTGGGCTCACGAGGGCTGTGCATGGTGCTCTCAGACCCAGCCTGGTCCCCCCTCCTTCAACATTTCAAAAGCATCTGTAATACTGATTTCACATGTTTGGAGAGTCAGAAGCGGGGTGAGACCATGACAGTGGTAGAGACTAGAAGCTGGAGGGATTATTCAAGGTTCTCCAAAGCCTTTGAGATGCTCACATGAAGAACATTATCCATACGCTGCACCGTCTGACACGGTCATTTAAGGAGGAGCATACAAATACTCTGCGTGTACTTGAGCAGACACCTATCTCCCTGCATAGAGACAAGACAGGCACTTCAACACACCAGCAACAATCACCAGGAAGAGTTATTTCTTCATCTGGCACAGGCAGAGGACAGAACCCAGACTGACATGGGGGAAAGCCCCTGACGTGGTGCACATCAGCACTGTCCCGCCTGGGGGTCACCTACTTTCCTTGCTAACAGGTAGTAAAGCCAACTCTACAGGTAGGAGTGAGACAGCCGACTAGCTGCATTTCAACCTGGGCAGATGAGATCAGGATGCCAAGAGGTCATCCTCGCAGACATCCCTGATCTCTGCCCCGGGCACGAGGTCATCCTGATCCTACTGCTTCTCTCACACCACCTCCTGCCCTTACTCGACATGCGGCAGGAGCAGGAGATGCTACATGCAAACGTGCCACAAGCGTCCAAACAGCTTTTCAGCAGTGAAATGTCCTGGGCAGTGGCTCCTCTGCCTTCCATGGCCCACCTAGACCCGGTGCAAGGCCAGTGCTCCGTGCTAGTTAACGGGGGCTGAGCTATTTTTAAGGCGCACGACGCAGACGCATAGTGAGACAGGATGTCTTCCCACAGAAGGACCAAGTAAATAGTGCATAATGACAGGATTTCTATTATTGATGCTTCAGCAAATCATCTTGGATCCTCGGAGGATCAATTAATCATTGGGATTGTCAACACCCAACTCCATGTTGCAAGTTTTTGCCATCCAACTCGCCCATCCTCCCCTACACACAAATGATGCTGGGGGCACGGTGCCAAACGAAGCGGAAAAAGAAAGAAAGGGAAAGAAAGCACCGAACAGAGAGGCTGTTGTCAGGGCTGGACCCTAGCGTTGGCGAGGAAGATCAAATGCCGCTGCCCCCCCCGCCGTGCCTGAGGGCAGGCGGGATGGGGAGCAGCCAGGCAGCCTACGACGGGCACAGATAATTAAATCATCCGATTGCTGGGCAGGCCACATTAAGAAGCTCATCGGTTTGCATGTGGCCCCTTGCTGTGGCCACCCGTGAGCTAAGTCTTGCCTAGATGCTAGTAGACAATTAAGACAAATTGTATGGCTGAAGATCAGACTAGAGCACTGCCAATGCCCTTGCCTGGAAGCTCCGCTGAAGAATGAGGGCACATGTGTGTGGGAACCAAGGCTCGGAAGAGAGCTTTTAATGAACAACGTGCCAGCATTTGTTGCCAGAACACACTCTTCATTTCAGCTCTTGGAGAAAACAAAACCCTTAAAACCAGAGTTTACTACATTTCACTGATCTTCAATATGGCTGGAACTTCAGGATGCTTCTCCTCAAGCTAAGTTTGTATCAGTGAAAATATGCTTCTTGTTAAAGAAACTATTTAAAATGTGGAATCTAAAATCAAGCAAAAATAGCAGACAGTATGTTC
Source organism: Nestor notabilis (assembly GCF_000696875.1). Classification (NCBI taxonomy): domain Eukaryota; kingdom Metazoa; phylum Chordata; class Aves; order Psittaciformes; family Psittacidae; genus Nestor; species Nestor notabilis. Next base: position 10,324 of record NW_009915288.1, on the reverse strand, counting down.
AGCTTCAAAATTGGCTTGCACTCAACCAAGTATACCATAAACAGAAGGCAGAACTGACTATTTTTATCTTAACAGCCCTTGGGTGATTAAAATTTGGGGCCAGAATAAACAATTTTTTTCCCCATTCCTTGCAAGAGAATATGTGACATGGGCTTGGAGTCCTTTCTAATGTTTTAACTCCCTTCCTAGCTATTAGTTGTTTGCATTAGAAATGTTCCCATGTACCCGACAGCATAAAGGCTGCACTGCACCAGGCACGGTATGAATTATAGGAACACACAGACCACTGTGCCCTGAAGAGACTACCACAGAAGATAAGCCAAAGACAACAACAAAGTGCTAAGAGGGAGCAGGTGAGAAGTTAGCAAGGGGAGGAATGCACAGATACACAACACACGCAGTTTTCCTTTACGAGGGGCAGTGTCACGGACAACCCCTGTGGCCAAGGGCACCTGGGAGATGAGGGTCACAGGGATGCACCGAGGAGGGAAAGGACCAGATGAAGACTGGGAAGGTGATGGGTGAGGAAGACACAGAGCTGCTTCTGAATCAAGGGGTGAGGAAGGCTGGAGGAGAGAAGGGGGAAGTGGCAGAGCAAAGGAGAAGGGTGAACAGATGTGCAAGTGCTACGGAGAGCACGGTTGGGAGTCAGGGATGCTTCACAGGATGGCACAGCCAGGATCAAAGGCCAGGGATAAAATCAAGCATCAGCGTGAGACGATGGAAGAGATTGAGAAAATCCAGGCCAAGGAATTTACAGCTTTGCAGCAGCCGGGACTAGCAAGAACAAGCAATCATATGTTGAGGGATGGGCAAGGCAAGAGAGAGATGGGAGGTACAAATTGTTTGCATGTTTGTGGAACAAGAAGTTGAAGAAGCAGCCCAGGTTTTGGCCATCAGTTGGCAGTGGTTCCAGACACTGGAGGAAGGACAAGAAGCAGCAATAGGGAGAAGAGGAAGCGAGAAAGTCACTTTTGATGGTGTTAATGCTTCCACAGGAGGAGCTATGGAAGGGCTGAGCTGTGGGACTGAGTGGAGGGAGGCAGAGCAGGATGGGAGCAATGGACTGGGCACTATGGGAGCTGAAGCCATGGGAGCAGAAGCAACTAATTTGAAAGAAGATGCAGAGGAAGGAGCCTAGGTAGGGATTTTGGGATACCTGCAACACAAGGGGACGAGGGGTTTGACATTTACTAAGCTGTGGCATATATGTGAGTTTCTCTGCAGCAGCAGCCCACAGATTTGTTGGGACACAAACCAGTGTCAACCCTCACCACCTCTTCAAACCCTCACAAACGTGACTCCCCATCTTGTCATTACAAACGGCGTGTTCTAATACTTAACACGAGGACACCACAGTTCACATTTCAGAGGGGAGGAGCCGCTGAGTCCTGCTGTGAGGCCCACCCCAGCAAGATTTATTTATAAATAAGTAGAAAGAAAGACTTCCTGAAAAAGGTCTCTTCTAAGCCGCGCACATGCCCAAAATGCCGGCGAAGCGACGTGATACACAGCAGACCCAAAGAATTCACCGTCAAGCACCTGATACGGAAGATGCTTTTGCTTCTGATTAACATTATATTCCCATATAATAATCATTGGGGAGGGTAATTATCTGATAAAGTCTTTTTTCCTCATCCCTCTCTTCCTTTCTTCACACACTGCTCATCTTTACTCAAACCTGCTCAAATCTGTGCTATTATTTTTGCTTCTTTTAAGTACAACCATTGCTTCTAACTTCTACCTCCGGCTCAGGGCTATTCCTCCAGTTTAGCATGTTCCCATTCACACAGTGTCAGCAGAAAGGGTTTCTTACTCCAGAAAAGCCATTGCATATGCAATAAACAAATAGCCTTTGACATACTGGTTAATTATATCAGTTAGCGACAATCTCACATGCATGAATGCTGTGCTAATGAAAACACTCTGGCATGCAAAGCAGGACTGATCAAGACATTGAAGTGTCCAAACCTGCAAACTATAAGCAGGGCAACCCATGAAACACACAGGACTTTGTAGTTACACTTAGGAGGAGCACGAGTGGATGGTAACATGTAAGGCCAGGCTCTAAACAAGGCACAATATTAGCCTTAGGTGCTGAACAGTTTAGTTTCATGTAAAGGAAGCCATAAATTAAGAATATAATCCTCCACCACTGGTGACAATGACAGCATTGATTTCTATTTGGGTACAGGCAGTGATGAAGGCATCTATTCAATACGGCATCTCTGTATCTTCTGTGAAGTACTGGTTTGAGCACCCTGCTGAAGAGCATGGACAGAAGCATGTCCCTCAAACTCCCCACACCACATGCTCTCCTAACTCACATTACCCATTCTCCTGCACTCCAGGCCAAGCTAGACACAAAGAAGGGCCTCCATTCTGGAGACTTCTTCTGCAGACCACTTACGGTGCCTACCTTCCTCAGGGCTCCCTCCCAAGCAGAGGAGCCTCGAGCCTTCCCCACCACCAGTCCAGGACCCCTCCAGACAAGGACCTTCACGTGACAATCCCTGGTCACGTTCCAACCTGCTCCAGAGGAGCAGGCTCCATCTCCCACCCCAGCAGCCAGCTCGGTGCCTCAGCCCCGGCACATGTGCTGTGCAGATGGATGCGGGGCACGGGCTGCTGTGGTGAGCCTCATGCGTGCTCCCTGCACGCTCCCTGTGCAACCAATTTGTATGTTTACCGCAGCCATTTGTCCAGGACTTCTGAATGTCTGCAGCCAAAAACACGGGCAAGTGGAAAAACGGAGGTGAAAGAGCACCCCAGGAGGCATGTGCAAGGAAGGGTACGCAAGTGCTGTGACTGCCATCGCCTTCTGCATTCATGTGGCCAGGAGCCCTTTTGCAGCAGGATGAGGACTCATCCTCTGCATGGACACAGGGACAAGCTGCATCAACGTGGGCCTCCCTCAGTGCCAATGCTTTGGCCAAACCACCCCCTTTTTCATTTTTAACCTCTCCTCTACCTGGGCTCATCGCTCTCACCAACCCCTAGTGCAGTCCCTGCCTATCTAAACAGAAAAACAACAGCCCTCAGAGGCTCGGTCTCCTTCCATCCAGTAACACTATGCAGAGCTAACCACAGCCTTAATGTACTGACAGTTAAACTGCTTTTATCTCTTTTATTTTCCACAAAGTTCGCACACAATAATCCCCTGTCATATTTTTTACCAATAAAATATATGAATAGCTAATCTAGTGGCTAACTTTACAGTGATAGGAGATCTCCCCTTATAATGACTTCCACAGTGAAATAACAAGATCTCTATCAAAGCCAATCTTTTCATGGCTGTTAGAAAGACCGTCTCTATCCGGATGCTTGCCATCAGTTCCAGTTTCATTCCGTTGTCCCCTCGCATAACAGAGAGGATGGACTAGCCCTAAATTTAGGATAAACACATGATTACCAGGCATTTAGCAACAGAAAACTTCCCCTACATTGTTTAGCCTAGAGACGTCCAAGCGCAAAAGCCAAGGAATGCTCTTCCCCACCTCCTTTTAGCCACGAATAAACCCCACACACTGCAGAAGAGAAGCTTTTAATTAAAACTGTCTCTTCTGAGCATGCAGTTGGTGGCAGAGCCCTTCTTCAGTAAATGACATTGCTTTGGACTGTGGCAGCAAGGGAGAGCAATGGAGGCTGCGAGCAAGCCCGTGTTGGGTTTTGGCACTGGGCTAGCAATCACAAAAAGCACTTTGGTGTTTACAAATCAAGGCTGAGCCATGCCCAGCGCCAGGGAGCAGGGAGGTGTGGATGCTCCGGGCCATGTGCTTGGAGTGAGCAGCAGGCAGTGATCCCCAGTGCCATGGGCACTGCTTGCACCCTGGCTCCCTCCAACCCCCACCTCCTCCTGCTGCAGCGCTGCGTTTGGAAACTGCCCAAACCATTTATTGGTGTCTGTTAAGCTTCTTCATTCCACATGCAGCTCCACTGATGTGCCCCTTCATCTCCTTCACCTTCTCCATTCCCTAACATCTTCAGACAAGAACTCCCTTAAAGATTTAAGCAATCCCCAAATCCTGGTGCTGGTGTTGCCACGTGCTCACTCCACTCAGGACCCGTAACCCTCCTCCAGCTGATGCAGGGTGCAAGCTCTTTGGGGACGAGACTGCACATGTGTACCCAGCCCCAGTAAAACAGCCCTTTCTCTCCACTGGTTTTTGGGAACGACTTCAATGTGCCACTATGGAAGCAAATGGGCACGTCAGTAACGGCCACATTGACTTGTTATCCTCATAAAGGCAAATTGCAACTGATTGCTCCTTACTTCTACATACAACCCTCCCCTCCAAGCAAGAACTTAGGACTGAGCACAGCCCTGTGTTCAACTACAGTTCACTGATTAGCCACCAGGCAGTAGCACATGGGGATCCCGTTTCACCATTTTGTTATTTTTTAAGCCCTGAATAAGCCATAAGATGCTCTGAGCATTCACACACCACGTACTCCCTACAACCTGCTGTAAGCAGGAGGCTTAAGTGTCAGTGAAACACTTCTCTACTCAGTAACAGAGGAACACAGAAGACATAGCCCAAAAAAATTCCAGACTGGTTTGGGTTGGAAGGGACCTTAAAGCTCATCCAGTTCCAACCCCTGCCACGGGCCGGGACACCTTCCACTGGAGCAGGTTGAAATAAACACAAGGTGGGTAGACCTTATGCTGCTGAAGGATTTCTCAAGGATGGAGATGGCTGTGGGGCTTGGGCAGGAGGAGACGGGTGGATGCTGAGGCCAGCACTCCAAGGGGTCCCATGGAAAGCAATCCCCAAAGGAGCTGCAAGGCTGGGAGGAGACTGAAGAGGTCTCGGAGAGCTGAGCAAGGAGATATTCCAGTTCATGGAAAGAAACTTTTGTGCAATCCCTCAATGCCCTGCACAAAACCCACCCTTGCCAGCGGGCTTGGGGAGCTGAAGGCTGATGATGTGAACTGAGGCAAGGCCAGCATCTCAAGGAGAGGTGATGTACACGATGAGCACAGCAGGCACGTCTCCTGATGATAAATAAACAGGGACACAG
>NW_009915288.1:4897-5271 GCF_000696875.1 Nestor notabilis | reverse complement strand
GGAGCCCCGCACCCCCAGCCAGTCCCACCCAGGTGCTTCCTACACAGAGAGATTTCTGAGGGTTTGCCAATACTGCGAAACCACCGGGTGAGAAACTGAAACCCTTTCAGCGGTCAGCGGAGCTCAGGGAGGCTGTTATGTCGTCCTCTGATTTGGGCCACGTCTTTCCAAACCCCTTCCACATGAGACAGATGCTTCTACTTATGGTTTCGTGGCCAACGCAAGAACCTAAAGCACTTGGGAGGGTGGTGGCTCATTACAGCAGGAACTTGGGTTCTCCAGAGGTAATTTACTGCAGGGAAGGACTTCCTGGCCATGGCCAGAGCAGGAGGACTTTTAAAGGACTTTCTTTATGCACCCAGCTCTGGGGACTG
>NW_009915288.1:0-4853 GCF_000696875.1 Nestor notabilis | reverse complement strand
CTCTTCCGAGTCAGGTCATCATGCCAGGTGGCTGGAAGTGCTGCACCGCTATCTCGACAGGGGAACACTTAAGGAAAGCTCATCCTAATTAATTAAAATTGTGAATTTAAAGTGGATTAATTAAACTGTATTAAATCCCTGTGTAAACTCCTCACTCAAGACTTTAAAGTGTCTTTATTAAATTGCTAAAGCAAAAATTCAACCAAACCAAATTAAGGCCGTTTCGTTTCTAAATGACAGTGTCTACACGAGGATGTAATGCAGTTTAGCTAATCCACTTTTAAAGTTATTTCACATCCATTTCAATTGTCCCTGTGTAGACAAGCCCGAGGAACCCCGCCGCTCCCGAGCCTGTGTACAAATATGGGTAACAACAAGGCCATTTTTGGATTGCCTTTTTAGGAGATTATTTGCAAATATCCTCTTGGACAAGAGAGCAAAGAATTGATTTTTGGTGGGACCGAGACAGGGAAGGACAGTGCTGTCCCATCAGCTCCCAGACATCCCAGGCTTATCCCCACATTTGAGGAGATATAGAGGAAAAGGAGGGGATACACACAGCCAGGAACGTGCTTTGCAAACACAACTGCACATCCAAGGCATCTCTGAGCGTATCACAGCGAGATGTTTGTGTTCCCAAGAGGGAAACATGGAGTTTAAGGATGAAGTAAGTGGAGATGAGGAAAGTGGAGCATGCTGGGTGCGATGTCTGTAGTAGGTGCATGGACATTGCAGGTTCGTTACAGTGGTGACATTGGCACTGGGAGCTGCAGAGACCTTCCCAACACCACTGGCGTCAGGAAGGGACAGGGGTGCAGCCTCCAGACCCCTCCACCGTGCAAGGCTGTAACCATGGACCACCCAGCAGCAAGAAGAGGACTCTGGCTGCATTTAGCAAAGCTGGTGCATTTGGGACATCCGCAGAGCCCACTGGGAGTCAGCAGGATGGCAGTACTGGGGGGGGCTCCCTTGACCAGCAGATCTGCAACCCCTCAGCAGCGCAGGGAAGAGCCATCGAAGTGCAAGACTTTGATTGCTGGAGCTGCAAGAAAGCCCCGGGGAGCTCACGCTTGGGAAGGGTCCCTGTGTCCCTGCCGGAGCCAAGGCTTTATGCAGCTTTCCCAAGCTTGGCACCGAGGCCCCGCTGCTCTCAGCCAGCGATTCCCCTGCAGCAGCCACAGTTTGGGAGCCGTGCAGAAGGCGAAGGGTTAAGGCAGCTCTGTGGTTTACAATTTAGTAGCAGTCAAGCCCCAGACCTTCGCAGGGAGGCTGGAGAGGCTGGAATAACTGCTGGCTGGAGCTGCAGCATGTCCAGAGGCAAAGGCAATAAAACCAGAGTGGATTACATCCCTTTAGAAACCCTCAGGAAAAAAACCCAAAAAATAAGAAAGAGAAAAGGAAAACAAGAGAGTAAAAAGAAAAGCAGGGAACGAAAGAAAGCGTAAACCACAGATTATGTCTGTTGGCTGTCTTCTGATAAGCTCTGCTCCAAACACAATGCTAATGAGTGTAAGGGACATCCTCTGTGTGGGGCGGCTGCTTGACCGCATTTTGTCTGCATGTGGCTGATTTCCTCCCGCACTGCCAAGCCCCGTGGCATCGCTCCCTGCCGGGGCTTTTCCTTCTCCTCCTCGCTCGGCCCTCAGTGTTTCACCCAACCTGCGTGAGTCAGCAGCAACCGAAGGAAAGGGTGAAGGGAGAATAAACACGCCGTCGCCTGGAAACTTTCCCTCCCAAGCGCTTCAGGGTCGCCGTACGCTGCACACGTGAGCTCCGGAGCGGGGACAGGCGGCTTCGGAGCTCTTTTCATATTAACACCATATGATTCCCCTCCCCTCCTACTTGATCCCAAAGTCTACCCGGCTCCTGGTGTTAATTTACCCTTTGCTAAAGCCTTAGCTGCCCCCTTTCATACCGCCGGGCTCTTTACGAACCCAGTGGTGATTGCTTTCCCAAGGCATCTACTGGGTTGCGCCTAATTCCTCTAATTAAATGTAAAGGAGAGATGGTTTGGTGGAGCACCATTTCATCATTTCCCCTCTCGCTTCACGCTGTGGACTTTAATGAGGACCTAAAACACCATCTTGACTTGGCTTTAGTTTCAGGCCAGATGAGCTTTGCTTGTTAAGACAGTCTTTGCTTGTCAGGAAAAATAGCTTTATTAAGGTCATGTAACGCGGAGGGTTTGATTAAAGCTAATCAAGGAAGAAAACCAGACCGAAGCCGTGCGAATCAAACTGACTGCGACATGTTTAACATAACTTCACCTCGCCTATCTGTTAAAAGCAGACAGAAGTAAGATCAAGTTACCCAGAAGAATGCCTGAGCCGGGGAAGGGGGGAGTGTGCACAGCACCATACAACAGCGTACAGCACCGTAGGGCATTGTATAGCACCGCACAGCACCGTATAGCACCATGCAGCACCGTACAGCATCGTGCATGCTGCAGCTTAACCCATGCGTGTCTTGCTGGGAGCGAGCCGGCAAACTCCAGCCCTGTGTTTAACCCTTGGAGCTGGGCTTCCCATTGCACACACACTAAGTGCAGCCCGGTGCAGCAGCCAGACGGAGGCAGCGCCGCTGCTCTGGGATCCCACCGCGCCAGCATGCTCATCTGGAGGGGTTCCTGAACCTAAGTAACAGTGGGATTCCACATCCCGCTTTCCTCTGGGCTGTTTGGTCAAGGTGATGGGAGTTGTACACAAAATGCAGCAGCATTTTGAAGGGCTGTCCCATCGCTGAAGCTCATTACAGCAATGCCTCATTTGTTGGATTTTATTTGATATATTCTTCTATATTTTACCCTGAAGAGCCTGCAGCTGGGAGCTCCTCCCTCAAGCTAACCACCATGCTCCTTGCTTTTAATTTTACTTTGCTTTTACTACGCAGTGGCAACAAATGGAGATGGGGTCACATGCAGAGATTATTTGGGAAAGCCAGGATGGAAAATTAGTTCTAAAAACTAAGTGCTGGTCCATAAGTTTGGAGAGTTTATAAAAACCCACAGTCCCAGTCAGCAGCCAAACACCATCCGCCAGGCCCACAAACTCCATCGCCTGCAAACCACCCATGCACAGTGCTTTGGAAAACACGGGTGAACTCCATCCCTCGCACACACGGAGCCTGAGGGACATTGTCCCGCCTCGCGGGGTCGGATCCCGCTGAACCATTCCCCAGCTGCCGAAAGTAAACCTGCCAACCGAAGCGCCTCCGCTTTTTGGTTTCGCTCCTCAGCCCCCGGGTGGAAGGAAAACGCCGACGGATGTTTGAGACGCGGGCGGATTAAGCCGCAAGGTACAAGCTCTCACAAGCAAAAGCAATTAAACGAGGGCTTATTGTTGGGTGTTGGGGAGGTTTTTTTCCCTCTTTAAGACAGAAGTTGGAAACTCGGCGCTATGGAAGGGGCTTTTTAAGGATAGTTTTCTCTGGCGAAGTTCAGGAACTCCAAACGTACACAGGGATATCCTGCTTAGGACAAGGCTCAGCACTAAAAAAACACAGTCTAAACAAAAACGTGGGGCTACTCCCCTGCTCCAGCCCCGCCGCTCGGCGAAGGATGGACAGGAAATTACCAGCAGTGGCATGGGGGCTGCTGCCAAGAGGGAGCGCGGAAACAAAAGACCCTCTATTGTGTAGGAAAACCTGACATCCATCCCCTCTGCTATACTCTGAACTCCCATAAACCTTTCCTGTGAGATATGATTTGTGAGAGCTTTCCACATTTCCAGTGCCCTGCGTTCCCCCTCCCCGCACTTGCAAGCGGGATCTGCATCTACACCAAGTTTCATGCTGACGCCAGCCCTCTACACCCCTTATTTCTCCTTCTTCCTTCTCCAGCGCCCACCCCACAAATTGCTATTAAGAAAGAAAATGAGATATTTGCCCTCGCGAGAGGCAGCAGCAGCCTCGTGTTGCACAAAGTGCTGAAGGGGCTCAATTTCTTTCACTACTCGGTTGATTTCACCCTCAGTGCAAAACAGGGAGCTTTTTTCTTGGTGAAACAGTAATATTTGGTATTTCTGTGTTTCCTTTCGAAGCTGTCCACTGGCATTGAGTAACGGGTCACTCTCGATTAATTACATTTAACAAGTAGAAGATGCAGAGCAACACTCCCTCCCCCAGTTTATGTCCTTTGGTTATTTAAATAGGTGCAAGCAGAGGGACGGGAGAAGGAACAAGTCGGTAAAGTATCAGCTGTGGAAGTTTGTTGGGAACTTTCCAAAACCCTACATCTGCTTGGCAACAGCTCAGAAAGGGATATGGTTACTCTTTTTTACAGTAACACAGCTTTCCCAGGCTACAATATATGAAAAACAGCTTACCCCCAAGCAGGGAAGGGCGAAGGGAGAGATGCAAATAAAAAACCCGCTCCAGCCCCGTCATGAGACCCCATTGCCTCCCCAGAGCCACCATCCTCCACCCCATGGATGTGGGCAGGTTGACCACAGGCCCCCCTCAAGCCTCCCAGCACCGGGGGGTGGGCTGTGGTGCCACGAACACCTCAGTGTCCCTCCTGCTGCAGCTGGAGATGGGGCTCCTGCTCCAACTTTTTTGGGGCAGAAGCATTGCACAGCTCTCATCGGCATTAACATTCGTTCACCACAAACAACGCATCTAAAGGCACTGTTTTTAATTACAGTATTAATTGATCTCTCTCTCATTTATAGAGGGTTTTTTTCCAGCTGCTAATTAGAGAGATAATATCTCAGTCGCTTTACGAGCGTTAGAAGACTTTTGCTTGCGTGGAGATACTTCTGCAGTGGAAAGCAGAGGTGGATGGAGTGGGGAGCAGGAGTTTTGCAAAGAGAAGAAACGATTTACTGCAGCTGGGTGCATTTTTTATATTTTAATTA